>NC_136917.1:99683439-99964551 GCF_949752795.1 Hyperoodon ampullatus | reverse complement strand
AGTTAATGACTTTACACAAAACGATATTGTGCTAGAATGGACAATGCACCCACTTCATCCACTTGGTATTTACAATTTAATAGGTGATTCAGAGGCCTCTCTGTAACAACCCTTACACTTGGGAAGGTATGACAATACCATTATCATTTAATTTAAAAAATTCCCATTATAAAAATTTGTCAAAAATAAATGTATGAAGAATAGTAAAATGAATGCCACATATGTCTCCCTCCCTCAACCTGAATCCAATACATGTCAATATTTTGTCATTTTTCCTTCGTTAATGCAAAAATGTTTAGCATAAAGGTACCTCTTTTTACTCTTTAAAGTGATTTATAAATACTAAACAATTAATGAGAATTTACAATTAATTTTGTATGCTCCTAAGGGCCTACAGAAGGTGGGTAAAGAAGAATTTAACTGTAAAATATACGACTGTGATTTCAAAATTAGAACAATTTGTCCAGAATATCTGGTCTACAACTATCTTTGGAGAAGTAACTATAACATTTTTCTGCGTTGGCCCAAATTCAACAGTAAATCTTGAGTAATAAGAAAGGATTTGTGACATAAAATCTTTAGTAGATAGCTTGGCTAATAAAATTTTTATAATAACAGAAGACTATATTTGCCTACATGGAGTTAAGAGTCACAACTGGGAACACTTTAGAAATAGAATTGTTTGAAGTGGTGCTATCTCTCTTCATCTAAAGGACAGTAGCAATAGCATCTTTTAAATAATAGGTAGAATGGAATTTGACTCTGAAAACCCACCCCTCTCTTTTCATCCTACAGCCTGCTTCTTGTATCCTAACATTTCCAAATTTGACCTGCCTCTCCACTGTTTGTCAAGCCAAGTAGAACACCTTCTAATTAAATACATGTTGACATTTTTGAGAATTTTAATAGATCATCTCCTCTTTGAAAGCCATTTCCTCACTAAATTTCAGAGAGAACAAAATTCCATAAATAGGCTCCAAAATGAGGCTGTCCTATTTCCATCCCATACCTTCCACTGTGTGTGAACTAGAGAAGCAGGCATGAGCTAGGTCAGGACACCAAGACATACTTTTCTAAGGAGTCTGGACTTTGTATTAGCAATGAGGAATCACTGAAGAGTTTATAGCATAGGAGTTTTCTCAGCTATTTTACATTTTAGGAAACTCACTTGTGCACTAGTGAGAGAGATGATTGGAGATTAGGGCTGGAGGAAGGGAGATAATGAAGATGATATTTCAGTAGACCAGGCAGAAGAAGACAAAGTCCTAAACCAAAGTAAGAAGCATAAGAGATCGTGTGTATGGGACAAATATAAAAAAAAATCAATAGATATTAACAATATTCATCCTCTAATGATATGGGGTTGGAGGCAGCAAAAGGGAGGAGGTAGAAGGCAGAAGGGTTAAGATAAGAGGAGAAGTCTGGATGACTTGCAGGTGCTTTCCTTAGTTCTAGATATGCTGAGGGGGTTGCAGACTCCAGTAGGAATTTGGATTTACTGATCCAGCATATACAAGAGACATTTGGATTGATGATACTGATATGTAAGTCACTAGCATAATGGTGAAACCATGGAAAATGGGGTGAATTCACCCAAAGAAACAGTGTAAGATGAAAAGATGGACAATCATGGAACTCTGCGAACACACAAACATTTAAAGGGTGAGGTGAGAAAAAGAAGCACTCAAATGAAGCAGAAGGAATCATCAGAGAAGTAGGCAAAGAGCCAGGAGAAGGTGATGTTAGGGTTAGAGAAATGGCCAATAGTGTCATAAGCTGCAGAGAGGGTAAGTAAATGGAGGGACAAAAATTGTAAAGTTAGCAATTGGGTGTGCATGGATGACCTAGCCCATGTTTGTTCAGTATGATGAGGGCAGCTGCAGTATATTGAGTAAATGGTAGGTGCAAAAGTGGAGACAATGAGCACAAACTCTGTTTTAGAAGGGAAGCACAATAATAAAGATGGAATATTTTTTAATACAAGAGAGTCTTGGGGAGAAGAACCAGAGACTAAGGCCATGGTGTAGGAGGTAAATGTCATCAAGAGCTCAGGTTAAAAGATTTGCTGTGGTTGGGAAAAAAGACTCACTGACCACAAGTCAAAGGATGTAAAGGTAAGTAAGAATCAAGATAATTATTAAGAATGGAGATGAGAAGTTAAAGTACATACATGAAGGTCTGGGTTTCTCAGAGAAGTAAAGGAGAAGGCCACCTTCTAGCAAACAGTGGGATGGGACAAGGTGGAGGGTTTGGCCAAAGTGAAGAAGGATGAAAGAGGGAGCTACCCAGAGACAGGACAAGGGGTAGGATTGTCAAAGGGTACAAAAGCACAGCTGAGTGATTTTTGCCAACAGTTTTCCAGAGGCTGAACAGAGAGGCCAAGAGAGTGAGGGTGCAGGAGAGGGACACGCACTAGCAAGGGAGCTAGGAAGAGGAAGGTGCTGGTATAATGTGAGAGGAGGTACAGTTAAGGAGTCTGGAAAAAAAAGCCTGTCTCAAAGAAAGTGACATACTTGGGGAAAAGGATGGGACAAGAGCTGGGCTTGATGAGAGAGAAGGAGGAACTAGAGGCTGTGGTATCATAGTCTCTGCCTACTTTTCCACCTACCTCTTTGAGCCCTTTGCATAAATCCCCATTTGTCCAGTTATCTGCAGGGGGTAGGGGGCACCTTATTTCTCCAAGAATGAATACCTTACCTAGAATGCCCTCTCTGTCATGTTCAACTGGCTCCATAGATGGCTCTACCTCAAAACCTTATCTGATAAGTCTTCCCTGACCATCCTGTCTAAAACATTTCCCTTCTCACCACTCCATCCCTCGCTATGCCCTTATTTGGCTTTGCTTCTTCTTAGGACTTAACTCTACCTCTGATCCTTTTACATTCACTTTTTGCTGCCTGCCCCATACCCAAGGGGAGGGTCATGGAAGATCATAAATGCACCTGCCTGGGTATGTGCAGGACCTCTGGAGCCAGATAGCCTGGGTGTGTATCTTGGGTGGGCTCTTAATTAGATGTGTAATGTTGTTTGGCAATTAATTTTGCTTCAGTTTTCTCATTTGTAAGATGGGGATAATAGTAATCTCCTCACAAGGTCAGTGTGATGATTGAGATAATGCATAAAAGCCTTTAGCAAAGTGCCTTGTACATAATAAGGGCTCAACAACTGTAAGGTAGTATCAGTATGATAACGACAGTTGCAAATACTTAAGAAGGTCTACAACAACCTCAGAACTGACATGGAATTCCTAATAGTCTAAACAGTCGTCTAGGTACAGTTTTATTCTCAAGATTAGAAAAAATAATGGAGGATCTAATAATAATGGAACTGTTATTTGGTGCCAAAATTTCTTAGACTACAAACCATTGGCAATGCAATACTTCCCAGAACATTTCTGCCAATCCCTAAACTCTTTTCCTCCACTGAGAGTTGTACTGGTAATAGTAAGGTTATTTGGCAATAATGAAATATTATGGCAGATGTTTATGGTCTCAGAGGGGGTGGGGTCTGTATGAGCATTTTATTCCACAGCAAGATCCCAAATTAGTTTAATTATTATGGAGAGTATAACAGGGTGAAAATTGGCCTACAAGCCTCCATGGGAGAATGAAATGATGATCTAGCTACTAGATAACCTCTAATGGTGTTTTGGTATACAGTTAAAAGAGAGGATGCTCTAAATAATTCATAGTGGACAGTAAAATACAATCATATGAGCCACAGAATTATATTTTCCACAAGACATAAAAAAATTTTGATATAGCAAATGTGAATACTCCTTTAAAAATAAGTAATTGTCCATAGGTTGAAGCAGAATACATTTCTTCACATTTCCAAATTAGCAGCCTGTAAAGACAGCTTTGCTTAAAGGGAAAAATAGAAATTTGGGGAAACTCCTTGACTTTGCCTTTCCTCCAACATCATGCCCCTTCTCTATTACTAACATCATACTGGCTCTGGGATGATCACACCACCCGACTTGAGCACACTATCCCAGATTCTGTCTCTTCTGGGTCCCTGATCTACAATTATGTTGCCTTCCTTCCTTTTTTCATTATCAAAACTGATTGACTCCTTGAGCTTATATAGCCAGCTGCTGTTAGAATGAAATAAATTCAGTGTATGTCAAAAGTGAGATAAACTGATATGCTAAAAAGAGTTAGCTGGATTTTATGCTTCTCTTGTGCCACCCTGCTTTTGGCTGCCCTCCCAGAAGAACTGTGTCTCATAATATGATGCTAACGGAATAAATCTCCAGGATGGAATAGAGGTAGCCCAAGGATGTAAGTTCCACAGGGGCAGAGGTGTCGGGTCAGATGTCTTATATCATCTGTGGCTACCATGGTGCTGAACCCATTGGAGGTACGCAATAAATAAAAATAACAAGAGAAGACCATAACTTCAGAAGAAGTAGAATTAGTTTGAAACTGAACTACTGAGACAACACTGGAATACTTGAGATAACTGAGGACATATGAGCCTATCTGATGCCCCTAAAATCATAGCCAACTAACCATGAATATGCAGAGATAACCAAATTCAATCTACTTCACCATTTTAAACATAATTCTAAGTCACTGCTTTTCTTTCATAAAGCAGTGTTACCCCTGGGACTATAAGTTGCTGCCTCAATGTCATTAAGTTTAAGACACAAGGTAAGATACTTGGAGTACAGTACGGTTCCCTGCATTTCTCTTGCCCCTGGCTTGTGTTTCTCATGATGAAAATAACTCTTTGAGGTTAGAAAATGATGATTTGAAGTTAGAAAATGAATGGCGCAATGCTTGGCCTATAGAAAGTACACTGTAAATACTGGTTAAAAAAAAAAAAGAGTGAATAAATAGAAGGTATTGTCAGACCCTGCTTAGTAGAAAGGAGGATGAATATTGGGGGCATCTGTGAAGTCAGTCTAGGGTGGTACACAGCCAAGGCGCAGATTGAGAACAGGACATATGGTGAAGAGACTGAACCAGACTTGACCCAGAGTACAGGGCAGGAACCAGCTAGTAAGAGATTCAGGACACTGGTCTTCTCCAAAATTAACAACTAGCCGTTTACCAATGTTTTACCTTATTAAGACCACACATAAAGGTGTTTGATTTTAGTTCTTTCTTTTGATAGAGATTTCCCTCAAAAATAATGTTTAGAGGGAAGAGTACAAAGGGAGTCATTTAATCTAAGCAAAATGGCTAAGAGAACTACATCTGTTTTCTGGATCATTTTGCATTCTGCCAGACACCTTTTTTTTTTTTTTTTTTACATTTTACATACTTTTATTTCTATTTCCATCTAATCTATATTCATTTTTTAACAGCTTTATTGAGATATACAATTCACATACCACAAAATTTACTCATTTTAAGTACACAACTAAATGATTTCTACTATATTCACAGAGCTGTGCAACTTTCACCACTATCTAATTTTATAATATTTTAATTAGGCTCAGAAGAAACCCTGTACCCATTAGCAGGTACTATCCATTCTCCCCTCCTCTCAGCCTCTGACAACCACTAATCTACTCTCTGTCTCTGTGGATTTGCTTATTCTGGAAATTTCTATTAAACTGAATCACACAATATGTGCTCTCACATGTCTGGCTTTCTTCACTTAGCATGCAGCTTTTGAAGTTCATCCCTGTTGCAGCATCTGTCAGTACTCCATTTCTTTTAATGGCTGAATAATATTCTACTGTATGTATATGCCACATATTGTTTTCTATTCACCAGCTGATGGACGTTTGGATTCTTCCCACTTTGTGTATTATGAAAATGCTGCTATGAACACTTGTGTACAAATCTTTACATGGACATATGTTTACATTTCTTTTGTGTACATACCTAGGAGTAAAATTACTGCATCATAGGACCATATGCTCAACATTTTACATGAGCATCCCTATGCTTAACATTTTGAGGAACTACCTGTTTCGAGTGTGCCAGACATTCTTGAAGTATGAAAAACAAAATTTTAGTC
The DNA here is from genome assembly GCF_949752795.1 of Hyperoodon ampullatus. Classification (NCBI taxonomy): domain Eukaryota; kingdom Metazoa; phylum Chordata; class Mammalia; order Artiodactyla; family Ziphiidae; genus Hyperoodon; species Hyperoodon ampullatus. The sequence continues at coordinate 99,958,575 of NC_136917.1, read as the reverse complement.
CAACACATTGTTTTGTGAGGGACAGTGAAATAATTTCATATAATTAAAGAAATAAAAAAGCTAAGACAATAACTTTAAAACACCTAGTACTTGTTTGAAACTGAACTACAGACAAAGCACTGAAATACCTTAGGGTTTAGTGATTCAAAAGCCATGAGAATGATAACAAGTGAACCCCAAAGATAGGTCTGCTGTTCCTTGGCTTAGTGATCAACATTCTGGCATATTGCTGATGACTCCAACCTTTGCCTGGTATGTTGGTACTTGTACTGAAATTCATTCTTCCATGTTATTAAATGATGTAACATTGGGGACAATCAACTTTCAAAAAATTTCCATTTTTAGTTTTTATATAACACATCAAAATATTCTGGAGATATAATATTCAATTTTAACATTAAAATTTTTTTCAAGACGAGGGGAAGATGGCGGAAGAGTAAAACGCGGCGATCACCTTCCTCCCCGCAGATACACCAGAAATACATCTACACGTGGAACAACTCCTACAGAACACCTACTGAACGCTGGCAGAAGACCTCAGACCTCCCAAAAGGCAAGAAATTCCCCCATGTACCTCGGTAGGGCAAAAGAAAAAAGAATAAACAGAGACAAAAGGATAGGGACGGGACCTGCACCAGTGGGAGGGAGCCGTGAAAGAGGAAAGGTTTCCACACACTAGGAAGCCCCTTCGTGGGCGGAGACTGCAGGTGGCGGAGGGGGAAAGCTTTGGGGCCACAGAGGAGAGCACAGCAACAGGGGTGCGGAGGGCAAAGCAGAGAGATTCCTGCACAGAGGATCGGTGCCGACCAGCACTCACCAGCCCAAGAGGCTTGTCTGCTCACCCGCCGGGGCGGGCGGGGCTGGGAGCTGAGGCTCAGGCTTCTGTCGGAGCGCAGGGAGAGGACTGGCGGCGTGAACACAGCCTGAAGGGGTTAGTGCACCACGGCTAGCCGGGAGGGAGTCTGGGGAAAAGTCTGGAGCGGCCGAAGAGGCAAGAGACATTTTCTTCCCTCTTTATTTCCTGGTGCGCGAGGAGAGGGGATTAAGAGCGCTGCTTAAAGGTGCTCCAGAGACAGGCGCGACCTGCGGCTAAAAGCGCGGACCCCAGAGACGGGCATGAGACGCTAAGGCTGCCGCTGCCGCCACCAAGAAGCCTGTGTGCGAGCACAGGTAGCTCTCCACACCCGCCTTCCGGGGAGCCTGTGCAGCCCGCCACTGCCGGGGTCCCGTGATCCGGGGACAACTTCTGCGGGAGAACGCACGGCGCGCCTCAGGCTGGTGCAACGTCACGCCGGCCTCTGCCGCCGCAGTCACGCCCCGCATCCGTGCCCCTGCCTCCCCCCGGCCTGAGTGAACCGGAGCCCTCGAATCAGCGGCTCCTTTAACCCCGTCCTGTCTGAGTGAAGAACCGACGTCCTCCGGCGACCTACATGCAGAGGCGGGGCCAAATCCAAAGCTGAGCCCCGGGAGCTGTGCGAACAAAGAAGAGAAAGGGAAATCTCTCCCAGCAGCCTCAGAAGCAGCGGATTAAAGCTCCACAATCAACTTGAAGTACTCTGCATCTGTGGAATACATGCATAGACAACGAATCATCCCAAGTTGAGGAGGTGGACTTTGAGAGCAAGATTTATTATTTTTTCCCCTTTTCCTCTTTTTGTGAGTGTTTATGTGTATGCTTCTGTGTGAGATTTTGTCTGTAAAGCTTTGCTTCCAGCATTTGTCCTAGGGTTCTATCCGTCCGTTTTTGGTTTTTTTTTTTTTTCTTAATAATTATTTTTTATTTTAATAACTTTATTTTATTTTATCTTCTTTCTTTCTTTCTTTCCTTCCTTCCTTCCCTCCTTCCTCCCTCCCTCCCTCACTCCCTCCTTTCTTCCTTCCTTCCTTCCTTTCTTTCTTTTCTTTCTTCCTTCCTTCCTTTCTTTCTTTCTTTCCTTCCACTTTTTCTCCCTTTTATTCTGAGCCGTGTGGATGAAAGGCTCTTGGTGCTGTAGCCAGGAGTCAATGCTGTGCCTCTGAGGTGGGAGAGCCAACTTCAGAACACTGGTCCACAAGAGACCTCCCAACTCCACATAATATCAAATGGCGAAAATCTCCCAGAGATCTCCATCTCAATACCAGCACCCGGCTTCACTCAACGACCAGCAAGCTACAGTGCTGGACACCCTATGCCAAACAACTAGCAAGACAGGAATACAACCCCACCCATTAGCAGAGAGACTGCCTAAAATCATAATAAGTCCACAGACACCCCAAAACACACCACCAGATGTGGACCTGCCCACCAGAAAGACAAGATCCAGCCTCATCAACCAGAACACAGGCACTAGTCCCCTCCACCAGGAAGCCTACACAACCCACTGAACCAACTTTAGCCACTAGGGACAGACACCAAAAACAATGGTAACTACGAACCTGCAGCCTGCAAAAAGAAGACCCCAAACACAGTAAGATAAGCAAAATGAGAAGACAGAAAAACACAGAGCAGATGAAGGAGCAAGATAAAAACCCACCAGACCTAACAAATGAAGAGGAAATAGGCAGTCTACCTGAAAAAGAATTCAGAATAATGATAGTAAAGATGATCCAAAATCTTGGAAATAGAAAAAATGCAAGAAACATTTAACAAGGATCTAGAAGAACTAAAGATGAAACAAGCAATGATGAACAACACAATAAATGAAATTAAAAATACTCTAGATGGGATCAATAGCAGAATAACTGAGGCAGAAGAACGGATAAGTGACCTGGAAGATAAAATAGTGGAAATAACTACTGCAGAGCAGAATAAAGAAAAGAGAATGAAAAGAACTGAGGACAGTCTTAGAGACCTCTGGGATATTAAACGCACCAACATTCGAATTATAGGGGTTCCAGAAGAAGAAGAGAAAAAGAAAGGGACTGAGAAAATATTTGAAGAGATTATAGCTGAAAACTTCCCTAATATGGGAAAGGAAATCGTTATTCAAGTCCAGGAAGCACAGAGAGTCCCATACAGGATAAATTCAAGGAGAAATACGCCAAGACATATATTAATCAAAGTGTCAAAAATTAAATACAAAGAAAACATATTAACAGCAGCAAGGGAAAAACAACAAATAACACACAAGGGAATCCCCATAAGATTAACAGCTCATCTTTCAGCAGAAACTCTGCAAGCCAGAAGGGACTTGCAGGACTTATTTAAAGTGATGAAGGAGAAAAAACTGCAACCAAGATTACTCTACCCAGCAAGGATCTCATTCAGATTTGATGGAGAAATTAAAACCTTTACAGACAAGCAAAAGCTAAGAGAGTTCAGCACCACCAAACCAGCTTTACAACAAATGCTAAAGGAACTTCTCTAGGCAAGAAACACAAGAGGAGGAAAAGACCTACAATAATGAACCCAAAACAATTAAGAAAATGGGAATAGGAACATACATATCGATAATTACCGTAAATGTAAATGGATTAAATGCTCCCACCAAAAGACACAGATTGGCTGAATGGATACAAAAACAAGACCCATATATATGCTGTCTACAAGAGACCCACTTCACACCTAGAGACACATACAGACTGAAAGTAAGGGGATGGAAAAAGATATTCCATGCAAATGGAAACCAAAAGAAAGCTGGAGTAGCAATTCTCATATCAGACAAAATAGACTTTAAAATAAAGACTATTAGAAGAGACAATGAAGGACACTAGATAATGGTCAAGGGATCGATCCAAGAAGAAGATATAACAATTGTAAATATTTATGCACCCAACATAGGAGCACCTCAATACATAAGGCAAATACTAACAGCCATAAAAGGGGAAATCGACAGAAACCCATTCATAGTAAGGGACTTTAACACCCCACTTTCACCAATGGACAGATCAAAATGAAAATAAATGAGAAAACAAAAGCTTTAAATGACACATTAAACAAGATGGACTTAATTGATATTTATAGGACATTCCATCCAAAAACAACAGAATACATATTTTTCTCAAGTGCTCATGGAACATTCTCCAGGATAGATCATATCTTGGGTCACAAATCAAGCCTTGGTAAATTTAAGAAAATTGAAATTGTATCAAGTATCTTTTCCGACCACAATGCTATGAGACTAGATATCAATTACAGGAAAAGATCTGTAAAAAATACAAACACATGGAGGCTAAACAATACACTACTTAATAACGAAGTGATCACTGAAGAAATCAAAGAGGAAATAAAAAAACTACCTAGAAACAAATGACAATGGAGACATGGTGACCCAAAACCTATGGGATGCAGCAAAAGCAGTTCTAAGAGGGAAGTTTATAGCAATACAATCCTACCTCAAGAAACAAGAAACATCTCGAATAAACAACCTAACCTTTCACCTAAAGCAATTAGAGAAAGAAGAAATAAAAAAAACCCAAAGTTAGCAGAAGGAAAGAAATCATAAAAATCAGATCAGAAATAAATGAAAAAGAAATGAAGGAAACGATAGCAAAGATCAATAAAACTAGAAGCTGGTTCTTTGAGAAGATAAACAAAATTGACAAACCATTAGCCAGACTCATCCAGAAAAAAAGGAAGAAGACTCAAATCAATAGAATTAGAAATGAAAAAGGAGAAATAACAACTGACACTGCAGAAAGACAAAAGATCATGAGAGATTACTACAAGCAAATCTATGCCAATAAAATGGACAACGTGGAAGAAATGGGCAAATTCTTAGAAATGCACAACCTGCCAAGATGGAATCAGGAAGAAATAGAAAATATGAACAGACCAATCACATGCACTGAAATTGAAACTGTGATTAAAAATCTTCCAACAAACAAAAGCCCAGGACCAGATGGCTTCACAGGCGAATTCTATCAAACATTTAGAGAAGAGCTAACACCTATCCTTCTCAAACTCTTCCAAAATATAGCAGAGGGAGGAACACTCCCAAACTCATTCTACGAGGCCACCATCACCCTGATACCAAAACCAGACAAGGATGTCACAAAGAAAGAAAACTACAGGCCAATATCACTAATGAACATAGATGCAAAAATCCTCAACAAAATACTAGCAAACAGAATCCAAGAGCACATTAAAAGGATCATACACCATGATCAAGTGGGGTTTATTCCAGGAATGCAAGGATTCTTCAATATACGCAAATCAATCAACGTGATACACCATATTAACAAATTGAAGGAGAAAAATCATATGATCATCTCAATAGATGCAGAGAAAGCTTTCGAAAAAATTCAACACCCATTTATGATAAAAACCCTGCAGAAAGTAGGCATAGAGGAAACTTTCCTCAACCTAATAAAGGCCATATATGATAAACCCTCAGCCAACATTGTCCTCAATGGTGAAAAACTGAAAGCATTTCCACTAAGATCAGGAACAAGACAAGGTTGCCCACTCTCACCACTCTTATTCAACATAGTTTTGGAAGTTTTAGCCACAGCAATCAGAGAAGAAAAGGAAATAAAAGGAATCCAAATCAGCAAAGAAGAAGTAAAGCTGTCAGTGTTTGCAGATGACATGATACTATACATAGAGAAACCTAAAGATGCTACCAGAAAACTACTAGAGCTAATCAATGAATTTGGTAAAGTAGCAGGATACAAAATTAATGCACAGAAATATCTGGCATTCCTATACACTAATGATGAAAAATCTGAAAGTGAAATGAAGAAAACACTCCCATTTACCATTGCAACAAAAAGAATAAAATATCTAGGAATAAACCTACCTAAGGAGACAAAAGACCTGTATGCAGAAAATTATAAGACACTGATGAAAGAAATTAAAGATGATACAAATAGATGGAGAGATATACCATGTTCTTGGATTGGAAGAATCAACCTTGTGAAAATGACTATACTACCCAAAGCAATCTACAGATTCAATGCAATCCCTATCAAACTACCACTGGCATTTTTCACAGAACTAGAACGTAAAATTTCACGATTTGTATGGAAACACAAAAGACCCCGAATAGCCAAAACAATCTTGAGAACGAAAAATGGAGCTGGAGGAATCAGGCTCCCTGACTTCAGACTATACTACAAAGCTACAGTAATCAAGACAGTATGGTACTGGCACAAAAACAGAAAGATAGATCAATGGAACAGGATAGAAAGCCCAGAGATAAACCCACGCACATATGGTCACCTTATCTTTGATAAAGGAGGCAAGAATGTACAGTGGAGAAAGGACAGCCTCTTCAATAAGTGGTGCTGGGAAAACCGGACAGGGACATGTAAAAGTATGAGATTAGATCACTCCCTAACACCATACACAATAATAAGCTCAAAATGGATTAAAGACCTAAATGTAAGGCCAGAAACTATCAAACTCTTAGAGGAAAACATAGGCAGAGCACTCTCTGACATAAATCACAGCAAGATCCTTTTTAACCCACCTCTTAGGGAAATGGAAATAAAAACAAAAATAAACAAATGGGACCTAATGAAACTTCAAAGCTTTTGCACAGCAAAGGAAACCATAAACAAGACCAAAAGACAACCCTCAGAATGGGAGAAAATATTTGCAAATGAAGCTGACAAAGGATTAATCTCCAAAATTTATAAGCAGCTCATGCAGCTCAATAACAAAAAATCAAACAACCCAATCCAAAAATGAGCAGAAGACCTAAATAGACATTTCTCCAAAGAGGATACACAGATTGTCAACAAACACATGAAATAATGCTCAACATCATTAATCATTAGAGAAATGCAAATCAAAACTACAATGAGATATCATCTCACACCAGTCAGAATGGCCATCATCAAAAAATCTAGAAACAATAAATGCTGGAGAGGGTGTGGAGAAAAGGGAACACTCTTGCACTGCTGGTGGGAATGTGAATTGGTACAGCCACTATGGAGAACAGTATGGAGGTTCCTTAAAAAACTACAAATAGAACTACCATATGACCCAGCAATCCCACTACTGGGCATATACCCTGAGAAAACCATAATTCAAAAAGAGTCATGTACCAAAAAGTTCATTGCAGCTCTATTTACAATAGCCAGGGGATGGAAACAACCTAAGTGTCCATCATCGGATGAATGGATAAAGAAGATGTGGCACATATATACAATGGAATATTACTCAGCCATAAAAAGAAACGAAATTGAGCTATTTGTAATGAGGTAGAGGGACCTAGAGTCTGTCATACAGAGTGAAGTAAGTCAGAAAGAGAAAGACAAATGCCGTATGCTAACACATATATATGGAATTTAAGAAAAAAAATGTCATGAAGAACCTAGATGTAAGACAGGAATAAAGACAGAGACCTAGTAGAGAATGGACTTGAGGATATGGGGAGGGGGAAGGGTAAGCTGTGACAAAGCGAGAGATTGTTATGGACATATATACACTACCAAAGTTAAAATAGATAGCTAGTGGGAAGCAGCCGCTTAGCACAGGGAGATCACCTCGGTGCTTTGTGATCACCTAGAGGAGTGGGATAGGGAGGGTGGGAGGAAGGGAGACGTGAGAAGGAAGAGATATGGGAACATATGTATATGTATAACTGATTCACTTTGTTATAAAGCAGAAACTAACACACCATTGTAAAGCAATTATACTCCAATAAAGATGTAAGAGAAAAAAATTTTTTTCAGACTTTCCTAAATTACTTGGGGGTGAATATTTCATCTTCTTCACTGCTGTATCCCTTGTGTTTAATCCTGGTGCTTAATCATAGGGCTTATGGAGGCAACAACATTTCTCGAATTGAAACTAAATTGCATTTACCTAAAATTCTAAAAATTAATTTTAATTTGCTATATACAAACTAAAACTAACATTCTACACAAGCAAAATGCAATACATGAAATCACTGTGTGGGTATGTGTGTGCACGTGTATTAAGTACACTTCTGAAAGTGCAGCTTAACTGCCTTTACAGAAGAAGATAAGTATAACTACACGTGATAAGCATTTTGGAAAATACATGGTGAAATTTTTCTGTTTCAGCAGGTTTCTTTCCCTGGAGGACAAACCTAAAGTACTCCTTTTACAACATTCTAACAGAAATCTGCAAAGGAGAGTTAAAAAAGAACACACATTTTTGCAAACAGGTTTCATTCTTTCTGAAAAGATTTAAAGATCGTATTTCTGCCCTGGGATTTAGTAGTCCTATGCTAAGCTCAGGAAGGAAAATACAGTCAGTTTATCTGTCAGAACTACTTGGAATAAAGGCAGTCACCTTCAACAAAGGTATATCACATAGAGTAACAAATGTCAGGCATAGTTTATAAAAATTCAATGCTGATTGCTACTTTTCACCAATTCCTCAAAGCATATAGTTTAATTTTTAAATGTGAGACAGAGATACAATTTTTTTCTAAAATACTAATACTATGACAACTTCATATCCTAGCTGTGAAAAGAAGCTAATAAGTAAGTCAATAGGGTTCTTGCAACATACACATATTTTTTTTCTTATTTGGTGAGGAACATGCTGCCCTGTAGATTTTCTTTGTCAATACAAAGCAAAATATATTTTAAAGATTAGATTTACACTTTAGGAAAGCAATAATAAATTTTGTATCAACATGAATGGATACAATCTGTGAAAATTTTTATGATCTGAGAAATAATAAAAAATTTAAAGTATGTATAGAGTTTTGTTCATGCTTCAAAGCAATACCACTATCTATGTTTTATATTAAGAAAACCAGAGGCAGTGCTTGGTATAAAATGTTCTGCAATCCTGGTTGAAATTAGCAATTTAAATTTGTTGAATGAGGTTACAGTGCAATATCTAATGCACAAATCACAGAGATTTGAATACTTGCATAGTTGTTTTAAAATGTATCAAAAGCCACAGGTTAACAATAATGAATGTGTGTTATATTATTACTATTAAAATATGCAATCTTTGATAATAATTTATTTGTTTTACAAATGCATTGGGGGGTTAAAATTTTTCTATTCATCTGTGACAGACCATGAAATTCAATATTGCTCACCATGACCAATCCATGAAATTTGTCAACTTTGTTCCTGATTTTCACAGGGCCTTCCCCTTAGATGAAATGACCCATTGAACTAAGAGCATAGTAATTTTTTCATCTATGGTAAATCAGTTTAGTTTACTAGGATTTATTATAGGCTTCAGACCTTGAGCTTTTTATGATTATGCACCATTATGTACATAATTCCAAATTTATGGCAATTTATCTCACTATTTCTTTCCCTTTCTGAAAGAATTCTCCATTTCTAAAATGAGTTCTCAATGGTAACGTTGCCAGAAGAAGCAATCTGTAAACAATGGGTCTGTTGAAAGTCAAGGAGTGGGTGAAAATTATAGGGAAATTGAAATCAAACTTGTTAATTACTCTTAGAATTTCTAACACAAAAGTCTTAAAATTTACTGAAAATCAAGATTTATATATTGCCTTTACCAGCATAGTGCAGAAACAAATCCTTTACCTAATTTATCCTAAGAAATAGAAACATGTATAATTTTTACTATCCAAGAAACTAAGAATTTGCAATATCTAGTCTTTCAAGATAAAGTGACTATTTTGGAGAAGGGTTTAAACAAAATTGTATTAACGTTTTATTATAAGATTTACTCTAATCTCTTTTATAATATTACAAATTTGAATGAAATAAACCAGAAAAGTAGTTCAAATTTTTTAATTTCCCTAAATCTTATTTGTTTAGCTAAGTAAAATATTTCAACATTAAAAAATGTAATTACTTGTTCCTATTTCCACTGACTGCCATTACTAGCTCAGTCACTAAAGTCTAATACTAAAAATGCAAATCTATGGCAGAGTAACTGAAAGTATGGAACCATTAGGCCTCTTCCAGATTTGAGAATAGTTTATTTTATTTATTGTTTTTGGCCGCACTGCACAGCATGTGGGATCTTAGTTCCCTGACCAGGGATCGAAAACATTGCCCCCTGCAGTGGAAGCATAGAGTCTTAACCGCTGGACCACCAGGGAAGTCCCTTGAGAATATTTTACAATCATCTAAAAATTTTTTTATTAGAGAAAATCACTTTATATCAAATTAAAAATTTTAAAATATTTTTAAAAGACACACAAAGCCATTGGATATGATTTATTTTTTCACAGAGTAATCAAGCTATGACTGAAATAACCAATCCATTAATATAATTTGATCATTTAAACAACCAAATAATGATGCTGGAGATGATCCTGCTTGTATTAGAGCCTTATCAACTGAATAGGATCGATGAATAGAGATATACCACATTTCTAAGACCAAATTACTCTGAGAATGAAGAAACCCCTGTTGGTTAGTGTTAGTTTTGTAAAATGGCTCACCTCATATCAGAAACGCACTTCAATAAATTTCAAAAATAAATAAATAAATAAATAAATTTCTACTTGTTACTTCACACAATTCAGTAAGTATCATGAAAATAACTGTTAAATCACATATCAGAAACGCACTTCAATAAATTTCAAAAATAAATAAATAAATAAATAAATTTCTACTTGTTACTTCACACAATTCAGTAAGTATCATGAAAATAACTGTTAAATCACATTATTTTATATATCATAATAGCTAAAAAGAAAATATATTTGATACTTACTGGTATAATTCAGTTAGTGGTGAAGTCAAAATGACTAATGTTGTGAAGAGATTATTACAATGGGTATGAATTTTTAAAATTTTATCATCTACATACTCATGAGGATTCAAAAGCTTCTGTACAGATGTGCAAACTGACCATAACATGTTCTCAGTGCATATTAAAATTGTTGTGACATCAAGTCTGTTGGAAAGAAAAAGTAGAAAATCATGTTAAAATCGTTTTTCTGCTTGGTATATACACTATCATCCATAGCTATTATATTAAGAATATGTAAGAATAGATATATTTGGTTAGCTATCAGAGCATCAGAGATCAAAAACAGATAGACAGCATCAAAGATAGCTTTTGAGTTTCCAAGTGTTAGCTGACCCATAATACCATTCATTATCTTTAGGGATAGTGAAGTCTGTAGTAGTGAAGTGTTTCAGGAGTACTTCTTTTTTTTTTTTTTTAAATGTTTATTTTGCATTATCAAGATACTCTTCAAGAATCTCAAGATACTTTCCTTCAGCAAAAGTCAGCAATTAAATTCAGCAAAAGTCAGATTAAAAGAAAATTTGCTATTATCCATATATGCATGATAGGTAAAAATCTGATAGCAGGACAATTGTCCTCATCCAAGTACAAGGTGTCAAAAGAAAGTCACAAGATTGGGCAACATGTTCTCCCAGCAAGTGGGAGATGAGAAAAAATGACACCAGAAGTGCACATGGAAAAGCTTATTGTTTCAGAAATTTCCAATATTAAATAAATTTGTGGCAAATATGCTATATTTTTTCCTATTCATAAACTCATTTTTTGGTTTCTATCTTTCTTGAGTTTTAACAGCACTCCAAAGATCTGCTTAAAGTCTATTTTGGTATATGACTAAATTTTACAGAGCTCAGTTAATTTCCTCTTTTTTTTCTTTTAAATTCAGTGCTGAAGAAATAGAAGAAGAAAGTTTTGAAGTGATAAGAAACAAATAAGTTTAAGGATCTTTTAAAATGACATTTTGGCTTCAAAAGTATTATATATAATACATGTATACATACATTAATAATATATAACATATTATATATAAATCATATATATGGTTTTGGTTATACAACAGTTGGAAGCTACTGGAATTCTAAAAGCATCAAGAATCACCCTTAGGAAGGTTTAATTATAGTTTGCATCCACTCACTCTAATTGCTAATTAAACAATTGCAAATCCAAGATATACATGTATACACACAAACACACACATGCCTGCGAAATCTGATTTCCTCACTATCGATGCTTTAGAATTAACCATTCAAATAAAATTATTTATTTATTTTACATATTAAAAACTAGGAGAGATAACTCTAGCTTTGCGTGGCATTTTTATGTAACTACCCAGAAAATAGAAACCAAAAGTCTCTATAGTACAGTTAATCAATTAAATATACTACCTATTTCATGAGCTAATAGTAAATCTGATTTCATAAGCATCTCATAATGGCTTGCCACCTCACAGTCAAAAGTGATTTAAGCTACATCAGGAAAAGAATGAAGGTATTCTTTGCTCTCAAAAGGAATTTTCCGTCTATTCTTCAGAGTTCAATGTTTTTTAAAAAAAATGCTTGGTCAGTAATTCAAAACAGCCTGTTCAAAATACCATACTTATGGAACACTGTAGCAGGACCTAAATGCCCTTCAAATGCAGCATGCTTGATCAGAAAAATAATTCCTACTGGAAAAAAAAAAAAAGCCTCTGATGTCTTTCGGTTCCTCCTAACATATATCTGAAAAAAAATTTTTTTTATACCTAAAAGGCAGGTCTTAATCATATTAGCCAGAATGTTTGTAAAAACAAAAGCCTTCACTTTGTACAGACCATTGCTGTCATGTAAGCACATTTTTGTAATATTCATTGCCTAGATAACCCATAGAATTGGACTATAATTCAGTCTTTAATTTAAGACCCCGTGACTGCTGCTCCTCATTTTCTGTGATTTCACATTTTGTTGAACTGGCTTTTAGTAATACATAATGAAAAGAAAAGGAAAAAAATAAAGGAAAAGAGGAAAGAAGTAATTAGACTATATTAAGAGACAAATGATTAGACAAAAGAGTTTCCTTAATGAAGATTAACTACACTATTTAAAGACATTAAAAAAAAAACCAAAAAAACAAAAATCCCCTGGTTGCCTAGAATCTCAAAGTCAAATTACTTCATCACAGCACTGATGCTTTCTTCTCCATTTCAGGACCTTAATTTTCTCTCTTTATCTTATTTATTAACCTTTGGACATCTATGTCCTAGATTGTAATACGTCTTGACTCACACTCTTTAGAAACAAGTGGGTTTTATATACAATTTTAAGAAGAAAAAAGAACAAAGTTATTTTGATTCAAGTTCCACATTTCTACTTAAGTATCTCGGGAAAATTGAATATGATTTCCTTTCAGATGTTAGAAATGTGTTAAATATACAAGGAGCTATGTCATGAGACACAGAATTATATTCTGCTTTATACAAATGAAGAAAAAGTTTTCTTAAAAAACAATGGTTTTCACAACTTCAATTACCTTATCTGTGGAGTTCTCTTATAACTGGGATGGGCCCGAGCATATCTGGAGGCCAGGAGACCCAAAGATTTCTCCAGCACTTCTGCTAGAATCTCCTGGCTTAACTTAGGGGGCAGAATGGTCCAGAGATCGTGATGAAGCGCCCAGAAGAAATAATGCCACATCTGGAGCGAGAAGGAGCATCTTTCCCCCTAGCAAAACCACCACACATTAAAAAAGATAATCACATCTTCCCAAATATCAGTTTGCTTCCTATGAACCTAATTAGTTCAGGCTGAAAGGAAATAGCTGGAGAGTTTGACACACTAGATGACCAAGAAAGATTTTTGACAACATGTAAAACATCCTTATTGACAAAGGAACATATGTTTTATTTCAATTATGAGACCAGACATTCTCATGCAAATCCAGACCACAAGCATTTAACCTAGCATAGCCTTGATTTACCTACTCCTGGTCTAGAGTTTAAAATTTACTTTAAAATAATTGTCTTTATAGCTGCTAACCAAAGTCATACTAGTTTAAGATACTGGGCCAATTCTTCAAAAATTAAAATTTATTAATTTAAATTGTTTATGGATGTATATTTTTCTGGGATTATTAGCATCATTGAGATCATTTTATAAGTGTTTTAGATTTCACATTGCAATGAAATGACAGAAGCAAAAATAAACTTACATACTATATACTTATCAACATGCATGAAAACAAAGGGGGTGGGTAACTATCGAAGATTATATTAGGCTATTTCATCCATGGAGTTTTAACAATACTAGAAACAGTAAGATAGTCTGATTTTTGCAAGATTTTGTAAAGTCTAGGCATATGTTATCATCATTTGTTAGTATTTTTACAGTACTTTATACTTCCAAAGGGCCAGATTTTCATTCCTTTCTACCCCGCTACAGACCTCTTCTCTGTGACAATTTCCCTGACCACAGAGTGAGACCCAACAGCAGCCAAAGACAAGGAAAACAGGCAGAAATGAGAAGGTAGCCTCAAGTGAATTACAACCCTTAATTAGTTAACATGCTCTCAGGGAGGTATGCTATTAATTTCCTCATTTTCTTCAGACCAGAGTAAAAGATTATTTGAAGTTTGAAGAATGTGTTCTTCAAACACTATCCTGATTATATGTTACTGTATCAAAAGTTAAACGAGAAAAACTTCCCATTTATCTCTAAGTAATCCTCTTGGACTTAAAATTTCTGCTTCGCCCACTACTGATAGCTCTCAAACAAATGTCATCTTTTTTTTAAGAATAGTTTTAGTTTTCATTCTTTTTTTATATAAATTTATTTTATTTTATTTATTTTTGGCTGCATTGGGTCTTTGTTGCTGCGCGTGGGCTTTCTCTAGTTGCAGGGAGCAGGGGCTACTCTTCATTGCGGTGCCCGGGCTTCTCATTGCGGTGGCTTCACTTGTTGCAGAGCATAGGCTCTAGGCGCATGGGCTTCAGTAGTTGTGGCTCGCGGGCTCTAGAGCACAGGCTCAGTAGTTGTAGCGCACGGGCTTAGTTGCTCTGCAGCATATGGGATCTTCCCGGACCAGGGCTCGAACCCATGTCCCTTGCACTGGCAGGCGGACTCTTAACCACTGTGCCACCAGGGAAGCCCAAACAAATGTCATCTTAAAAAATAGTCTGCTGTTCTCCTATACCTAAAGTTGATCATATCTTATGTGGATACTCCTTACGTATCATTCTCCTGGTAATTTCTTTGATTAGTAAAATCTTTTGTAGTTACTGTAATAATAACAATCTATAGTTATTATCTATTGACTTTCAAATGGAGTTTATAAATGAGTAGAATTATTCTCCTTGGGTGGGAAACTTGGATATCAAACTGTCAAAGACTCAAGTTCAAACTGGTGGGGACTTTGACCACTTCTGATTTCCTGACTAGATGGACATGAAAACTGTTTAAGAAAAAAAAAGAATTACAAAATTAATGCAGAAGTCGCAAAATTATAGTTTCTTATATTTTCTTTGTTGTGTGTTCTGTGATAAAGAATGATTTAAAAATTTCCTCAAGTAAGAAAGTAATTTTAATGCTTGATTTTCTTTATTACTTTCTGTGTTGTGTGTTAATTAAAGCAAAACCAACTCAACCCGTCATAACTGGCCTGAATGATTTACACTTTCTCCGTGGCAATGGTGAGTGCCTATAATAACACGGCCAACATGATTTCTCATATTTTTCAAAATATAAAAAACCAATTTCCTTAGTAGCCACCTTTTAGCAATAAATGAGAAAATAAAAATAACTTTAGGCACACAGATTTCTTCTCCTAAAGTAAAATATACTTATTTTTAAGACTTTTAAAAATATAAACTTCGGGCTTCCCTGGTGGCGCAGTGGTTGAGAGTCCGTCTGCCGATACAGGGGACACAGGTTCGTGCCCCGGTGCAGGAGGATCCCACATGCCGCAGAGCTGCTGGGCCCGTGAGCCATGGCCACTGAGCCTGCGCGTCCGGAGCCTGTGCTCCACAACGGTAGAGGACACAACAGTGAGAGGCCTGCGTACCGCAAAAAATAACAATAATAAAATAAAAATAAATAAATAAAAATATAAACTTCATGTTTACTTAAAGACATTCCAAGCTGGTCACCTTTCTCACAATTTTCTTCAAAATGTGTATAAGTTCAATGTATGCAAGGGCTTTCATTAAACTAAATGTGATTCATTTATTTTTCTGAACTGTTTCCCTCTTTGTTGTCATTTCAAAAGTATTCTGCTAGTAAACATCTGTTATTTTTGTAGAGCCACTATAAGGTAAACAGATGTGAGCTTTTATTTAGATTATATATCAGGAAACAAGCAGCTGGGCTTTATTATATAAGCCACTCAATATTATCTTTGAACAGACAATTCTTTATTCTCTATTAGAAAACACAAGTTGCTAAAATTGAGCAGATGTCAACTATACTAAAAGCTTAATTTTAAACATGTAATTTGAACACCCACTGTGCCATCTGACCAGCACCTCATCAGAAAGATACTGAACTCTTTGGCTCTCTCAACCTGACAGTTTAGAAAATGGAAATGATGTATCTAGGGCTCACTTGATATCACAAAATGTGAGAAAATATTGCTCCATACCTTTATAAATTTTTTCACTATTTCTTTACTACTCTCTGCACATGGTGATAGGTTCCGCTGAGATCTCTATCCTACCCTTCCCCTCCAGTCAGGCAGATTTCATCTCCTCTCCTCTCAAAACAGCCCTGCCAAAAACATACTAGTCCTGTTTCACGAATCAGTTGGAATAATGGGGGAGCGGAGGAGAGAGGGGTATAGTAAACGGGATAAAACCATGTCAGGGACTCCAGTTGTCAAAACAACTTAGCATCTGTGCTATTTTTAGAAGGTTCTTAGTTTTGGTGAATAGAAAAGCAGCATCACTTTATTTTTCTGAGCATAAATAACAACCACTAACTGCAATTAAGTTGTAACTATTGACCATGTAAGTAAGTGTATGGAAGCTACAGTACCACGTAATCACAGGGTAGCTATCTCGTTATTTCTGTCTTAGAAGCTAAACTCTTGTCATAAGATCTAAGAGCTGCATGTTATATGGTAATTTGTTTTCTTTTTTTAATACTTGGTAACTTCAATAACAGGTTCTCAATGCATCTACTTATTACTTATACCGTACAACTCTTCTACTTCCCAGTTTGCATAAGAGGAAACATAATACCCCTATGTTGGACATATAGTGAGAGACCTGTTCTTCAATGGAAACATTATATAAAACTGCTCATTAGTACACTGACACATTGAAATAGTTTGAAACATGAGATGGATTCATTTTCAACCTCTCTGTTTACCTCAAGGCACATAAGGGAGCTGGGATGCTGCCAGGAGAGGGGAAGACCGATATTTTTATTCTTATCTCAGGATACCAGCTGCATCATACCACTTTCCCTTTTTCTTTCTGCTCACTGCTGTTTGAAGTATGTCAGGTTTGGAAAACCCTATATGGATGCTCTTGCAAAAAGAAAATGTATCTGGGAAGGGCCTCTAAAGGAGACCCTTTCTAAGACCCATGAAATCGTCTTAGAAAACGTGGAAAGCCCTTTTAAAAAGCTTCTAAGCTGCTCCTCTCTGTTGTGACAACATTTATTATGATAATAACTCAGGCATAAATGGAGCCACTGGAACCTTCAGTGTCAAGAAGGTGACAGGAGTGACTTCACTGAATAAAACTCCACTCCGTTTTTCTCAATACTCCATAGATATAATGTTTCACCCCACCCTGAAGTCAACTTCAAGGGATTTCAAGAGTTGTGGTTTATGTATAATCAATGGGATTCAGGGGAACAGAAACTAATGAAGCCTGATGATGAATAATTTTAATTGATCCTGGCTTGGGTTGCACTGGGAATCATTAGGCTTTAATTCAGTAGAAATTTGGGATTTCAAAACATGGGTTAAATGAAAATAGGTAAGCTATAAATGATCAGATGGGTCTTAAAGCACACTCATAAGAACATACAATAAGAAGGAAAAAATAAGTATAAAGAATAAAGCTGCTTAATAAAAAATATTTATCAAACACAGATGGAAATATATAACAAGAAAAAACTGCAAGGATACCTATAACTGGTCCCTTTGAAAACAATATAAGGTTGTAGTATTTTGGCATTGTTTCTCTTTGAGTTTTCATTGTACCCCATTATATTCCAACTTATTATATAGCACTGAAACACTGCAGCTCAAATTAAGTTATTTTTACTTTTAAGCAGAAGGAGAGTTCTAATTATTTCAGGTTT
The DNA here is from genome assembly GCF_949752795.1 of Hyperoodon ampullatus. Taxonomy (NCBI): domain Eukaryota; kingdom Metazoa; phylum Chordata; class Mammalia; order Artiodactyla; family Ziphiidae; genus Hyperoodon; species Hyperoodon ampullatus. The sequence goes on along the minus strand of NC_136917.1, from coordinate 99,940,698 downwards.
TTAAAAACAGTGTTTTTCTAAGTACGAATTCAATATTTAAAAAACATTATCCTAACAGCCTTCGTGTGTCAGTACTGCCAAGCTCATGTTTCTAATTAGCCAGAAAGCAGGTAGGCAGTAAAACATATTTGTGTAAAAACGGAGGGACAGTAAACTTAACTTCACACCTCATAAAAAGCTTTGTAGTCATCCCAGTGGTGGCTCTCAGCATCCTGTAAAATGCTTGTAGCACAAACTCTGACGCAGTAGTCCGTAACCTGAAACTGTAGAGTGTTGATGAATTCCTGATATCGTTGGACAGGTACCAGGAATATGGGTCTGTTCAGAGGGAATGATCAAAGAGACAGAGATTTAAGGCCTGTGCAGTAGGAGGTAACAATCTCCAGTACTACAAATGGTTTTGATTATTAGATATCAATCATTCATTTCCTCCTAATGCTGAAGTCTGCATCCACATTCACTTTCCAAAAAGAAAAAAAAAAAATAGCTGGTCTTTGTTTTGCAAGTCCTTTGAAAACGTACATCTGCTATTCCACAAATATGCACTTCAGCTTGAGACAAACTGCATTGTCAATACATCATTCAAAAATAAAAGTATTCTTTGTAAGCCTATTATTAGAGATCAGTGCATTATTTAGGCATTAGGTTATCGTTATTACAGAGAAAAACATGCATTTGTTAGAACCAACTTTTGTAAAGCTATCACACATCCCACAAACACACTCTTTTTATTTTAAAAATTGTAATTTTGTAGATGTCAATTATCTCATAAACTGTTTTACAATATTCTACAGAAATAAAGTGAGTGCTGGCACATTTTGTTTATAAATTCAACAATCTGACTACTTAAGAGAATTAAAGAAATATCATAGTAATATCCTACAACAAGCCAAATTTACTTTTATCTTCAGCTATTTTTAGTACACTCTCTTTGCTTCCTCTCATTACTACGAAGGGATTGAAAAGGCTAAATAAGGCATGTAGACTAGATTCTTGGGCTCACACTGGACTGCCCAGTCTACCTGCTCCCTTTGCAAGGGACTGTGCTCTCTTCTAGAGAGCACAAGAGCAGCCACATAGACCATGTGATAATACCTCTGGTCATTTTTCTTCTCTATCCAGAAAACATTTGGTCTTTTTGGACTACTAACACATGAAAATTATGACTGCCAGATGTTTCCTCTTCAAATATGAAGGATAGCTTATTATTAAATGGATGTTATGAAATATGTTTACGTTTGTCAATAAAATAGATTGAAATGCATCTCTTCTTTATGCCTGATCCTAACATCTAGTTGGCCTAGGAACAAAAGAGAAGGGCATTTTCCACAAATATTGTTTTGTGTGACAACAAGAAGTTTGTTTTTCCTTTTCAGTGTAGTCAATACAATGTGCCTTACAGAATGGAAAGGGTTTGTTTGGTCATGTCATAACAACATGCCGAAAATAGTCGCTCCAGTTTAGAGAATGGGAAATGCAAGGGTCATCTGAGTGGGCCTTTAGAGGGAATACCTATCCTTCTTACTATCTGTATATCTGGTTTAATACACCCCACGCTCTACCTTTTTGACATTTCCTAGTCAAGACAAATGAAAATAATTCACCATGTTAATTATTATTTTCTTCTTCTCAAATATTATTATCAAAATTCCACCTCTGTGATATCCAAAGATTACATGTTACTTTAAGAATGGCCATCAACTTAATATAAATGACACTCACTTCTTAGTATTTTCTTTCATCAAATTATCATATTGCATAAAATGCTGGAAGACATACACTGCTGTGGAGAGCAGCATGTGCAAGTTTTTCAGGGGTGCTTTGGAAGGAACCTCCTTGCCTCTCTCTTGCAGTCTGGCCAGGACAGCTGTTGCCACTTTACAACAGGCCTCCACAAAGTTTGCTCTAATTTCCTGAAAAGAATCATCTCTGCATGCCAGAGCCAGTGGAAGGATTGTGTCAAGTTTTTCCATGATGTCAGAACAAAACTAGGGAGAAATAAATGTAGCACTGAGTTATTTGTATTCTGACAGCACCGTGTAATTTACGTACAGGGGAGCTAAATTCCAAAATAATGAATTTGGCATCAAACATAAATATAATGACACAACTTTATAATAATCGATTTCTCTGTTGTAGAAAGTTAAATGTTTTATTTCAAATAAAGAAAGACCAAAATGATGCTTCTCTGTATATAACCATCAAACCTTATGCTTACCAGAGAGACATTATGAAAAACTCATGAAATAGCTTTAAATTACTTTTATTTGTAGTTAATAGAACTCAGAAAATATGTATCCATGATTACATTATTTTTAACTTATTCCTGGTTTTTTTTCGCTAAATTTTCATAGAAGTATTTTTTTAAATTAATCACCACAGATAAATGAGGCTGTATCAGTTTAACTTAAACAATCTAAAAGCATCAGAAACAGTCTCATATAGCATCTTCTTATTGGTAAAGAGTCAGCAACTCTCAGAAGTGATGCACTTAGCTTTTCACTAGTTGTGAATTTACTCCTTCTTAATGGCAAAGGAGGCGTGATGGATGCATGGGAAGGTGCAACTTGCCTCCACTCCAGGTCGGCCAAAAGTGTTCTCTGGGGAATGTTCTGGAGCCTCAGGGTGGCAATAGGGGATTAAGGCCACCTTTAAAAACTCTCTTTCAAAAACATTTCAGGGGCTTCCCTGGTGGTGCAGTGGTTAAGAATCTGCCTGCCAATGCAGGGGACAAGGGTACGAGCCCTGGTCCAGAAAGATCCCACATGCCGCAGAGCAACTAAGCCCGTGCACCACAGCTACTGAGCATGCACTCTGGAGCCCACGAGCCACAACTACTGAGCCCACGTGCCACAACTACTGAAGCCCGCACGCCTAGAGCCGGTGCTCCGCAACAAGAGAAGCCACTGCAGTGAGAAGCCAGTGCACCACAACGAAGAGTAGCCCCCGCTCGCGGCAGCTAGAGAAAGCCCGCGTGCAGCAACAAAGACCCAATGCAGCCAAAAATAAATAAATAAATACATTAATTTATTTAAAAAAAAAAATTTCAATGATACGTTGCTGACCTCACTGCGGGCTTAATGCTGAGTAACTATATTTCTCTATTTCCGTAATTACTTCCTGTTTTCTCAGTATGTTCCGTGACTCTCAGAACACAGATGTAAGACTAATGTTAAAGGAACGGTCACTAAGGTGTAAATAAAGATTTAAAAGTTGCCCAAACCAATAAAAGACAGTAACTCTTTCAGCCTCCTAAATTTCTCCTGGAGTCATTCAAAGGTATAACCCAAACAAGCAGTTTCTCAGCCCCCCAGGAAGTCACAGAGGACCTCTCTTAAGTTACCTCAGATTCATGGAGCAAAAAGTTGGCAGCAGGTTTAAGTCCTTTTAGCTAGCACAGTGGCCCATGGATACCAGAGAAGAAAACTGGTACTGGGTCAAGTGCCAAGTGTTTCCCAAGAGACTCCATCATTTTTCTATTGGTTCCCTTTGCAATGGCGTATATGAAAAAAAAATCTCATATGCCAATCTAATTTGAAAGGATTTCATTTGATACTTGCCTTTGCAATTTTCTTTGGTTGGTCTGCCTCAGGAACCGCACGGTTATCTTGCCAAACTTGCTGGACATTTACAAGGTTCAAAGCATAGCTCATAGCTGAAGACCTTTCATTCTGTTCCTGTTGGAGAATTTTTGTGGAAAAGTCTTCAATGGCTGTTGTTATACAATGTGCCATGGGAAGAGACACTTCTTTAAATGCACTTCTCCAGCCAAAATTTAGTAAAGTAGCCTGAAATATAAGTTTATACGAAGTTATATTAATCTTAAATCAGCAAGTGTTGTTCTATTGTTACAGATGTAAAAGTATTACTTTCATTCAGCATGTTGAATGTAGGTATTCTTTAATAAACTGTAAAAGCCATTCTTACAACCTAAAAATATTACCCAGTGAATAAAGCAATATACAAAAACATGCATTCTTTACACACAGTAATATACTGTCATTTCATTTTAATTCATCAGTGGATTTAATCAAAAACTTTGTTTTTTCAAAATTTAATCTCTTAAATATAGTTCAATAAAACCATCTTTATGAGAGCTGAAAGTTCCACTTACTATTTATGACGTAAAGCAGTCTTTAAATTCAATATATTTAATAAAGCCTACATTAGATTTTTATAGTCTTTTTTATAGTTTATTGTTAACAAGTATTGCAACATAAGACAGCATTTAATATTCAATCTTTTATTTCTTTTTCATTCTCAGAAATCCAGACAAGCCAAAAAAATAGCAATAAGAAATAAATTTCTCAGAGAAAATATACCACTGTGTGTTTCTAGATTTTTATTTCTTTAGAATTTTACTTAGTTTCTCCACCCACAAAGTGGTAAGCAGCACTACTTTTGTTCCAGAAAATGAGGAATTAAAATGACCTGCATTGCTCTGTGTGTGGGGAGTGGGAGAGGCTGGGGTGGAGGGTGGTGGTGTTTTCTTTTTTTCTTTTGGTCTTTGGCTCATGTGGCTGTATGTTTACAAATGTATATGCCCCTCAAGTCCTCTAATGTTCTCTAAAGTATAAAAGCATTATGGATAGTAAGCTGAATCTATGCTTAGGATTAAACTTTTCCTGTTTTAGTATAATCTTGTTTACAGCAATAATTTACCTACTCCAACTTCAGAAGACACTAGGCTTGATATTCCTAACTGAATTACTTACTTTTCTGGATCTCAAGTTTTTTGTTGGAAAAATAAAAGAGCTGAACTGAATGGTTTCTACGGTCTCTTTCAGTCTAAAATTACTGAGATGATGATCATTAGCTTAATTTTCTAGTATACATAATCCCACTAAGCGTTAATTTAATGCTTTTTTTGTACTGAATATACATGCAGTACAAAGTAATAAAGGTGATTCATCTTCTAGAGCTAAAATTCTATGATCCCATAACTCTATAATCAGAAAAAGTGGCTCTCCTTCTCATTATGCTTATAATTAAGATGTAATTGAAATTTCCTTTCTAAAGTTTCTTTGGACCTTTAACATCATAGGGCCTGCCTAAAGATACAACTCTCATTTTATTTTTACATAAAATGAATCAATAATTGAATCTACTCAGCTCATATTATTTCTTTTCTCATAAGTGAAACTTTGAAAGTGCCATGCGTGTAGTTCTGTGCTGTAACAGTATTTTCTTGGGATGCATTTATGATAGAAATATAAAAAGGAACCTACCTTCATAAAAATTAAAAACAACAACAACAACAATAAAACTCTGCTTTTTGTTCCCCCACCAGGGCATGTCTATTCATTAAAATCATTCATTCATGCATTCAAGGCAAGACGTTACGGGGAAAATTGCCATCAATTGCCATGGTCACAGTGACTTTTTGTGCCTGTGTGCGTGCCACGATGATTACCTTTGCCCATGGTAATTTATATGTAATTATACTACCTCCTAAATTCTCTTTTCAAAATATGGAAAACCAAGCACGTTAATAGCTGATCTTAAAAAGAAAATTGAAAACATTTACTATTCAAATTTCCTCCTAGAAGTCTATTTATTTACATAAAATATCATTGGCTTACTTCTACTCTTCCCATCTGATGTTTGGAATTATACACCTTCCAGTTAGAATATATAAGATTTACTAGTTGATCCAAGAAAAAAAAAAGAGGAAATAATGTAGTTTTCTGTTCTGTGTACAAAGGAGCTACCCACTAAATCCCTTTCTTCTATTACCTAATGCTAATTTCTTAATAACTACTCTGATTTTTGGTTAAAACATAATGTATAATTTCGCCTTTTTTCTGATTATTTTCCTTGCTTTCTACATTGAAACTCTGTTAAAACTCTATGTTCTTTTGCCTTTTTAAAGGTTTACCTACTAGATCAGTCAAGATCCATTCAGAAAATAGAAACCACTCTCGGTATTTTGAAAGGAAGAATTTTAATGTAAGGTATTAATTACTAAGGTGATAGAAGATTTGAGGAGCCAAACATGGGTTATGAAGCAAGACAGTTATTTTATTACTATTACTATTACTACTACTACCACTAGCTACGACCGCTCCTAGGGCTGGAGGAACAAAGAATGGGAACAGTGCTATGGAAGTGTAGTCCCTGGGGCCACCAGTGAAGGAGGCCAACCTGCCAGGCGGACCTGAAACCTCAGAGAGAGGACTGTGTGTGTGGAGCAGCATGAAAGAAATGAAGGAGTCACAGCTACTCCTGGAGATGTTCTCTAAAAAGAGCAAGGGGAAGAAATCCTCTGGTTTCTCTCCAAGAACTACCCTCCAATCTTCCCTTAGGGCTTTTCATTGGCCAAACCTACCCAGGTCCAGAAAGCAAGAAAGCCTGGAAGAGGTTTTTCTCTACAATACAGAACAGAGCAGAGGAAGAGTGGTAATGGATCTGAGAGCAAACAGGGGCATGCTGGGCACACTCAAATAAGAGGCCAGTTCAAACTATTCTTTCCTCTTCCCTTTCCTTTTTCATCTCCACTTTCTCACTTTTCAACAGTTGTCTACAGTCCAAATTCTCAAGGTGTAGACCCCGAGTGGGATGAGAACAAAGATCTCTTCACTGCCAGTTCCCTACTCCTTGCATGGAACACACTGTGCAGCGCAGCAGTGTTCCCACTAAATTGAACTTTCGTCAAAATTAATAAGACAATTTTCAACCAGGAATTATTTTTTTAGTGGCAAAGGGTAAAACTCAAGACATCTTGATTCATAAAGGAGTCATATAAAAATGATGATGCTATTACATATGAATAAAAAACCACCACCCATTTTTCCTCACTTACCTCTTTTACTGGTAGTAATTGCTCTGAAGGAATACTGGTTTCATTTGTTCTAGGTTTCTCTATTACAACTTCTCTATTGGATGTCTCCAAAATTTCTATGCAATAGAAAACAAACACACAAACTTACATTAAGAAAAACAAACCATACTAGATGTGATTAATAGGTTAAAATTAATTACGTAGAAAAGCTCTATCCATAGTACACACACACACATACAAACACATCAAGGTACAAAGAATACAGTCAACAAGATGTAGGGTGACACTGCCGTCACAATAATGAGAGGATCAAAATATAGAGTCCTTTTCTATACATACAACTTGATGGAATTTATATACTATTTATATTCAAATTTGATGTATATGCATATATAATCTGTAAAATTCAGATCCTTTTGTCATTAATTAATTTTCATGTTAATAATGTAGGATAAGTTAACAATACAAAGTAAATATTAATTTCTTTGTTCATTTAAAAAGCTAAATTCTGAAGTACTGCTTTAAAAACCAGTGGTGTTCTTTAGCACATTAATATTTCTTTTTTTGAAACAAGGGAGAACAAAAGCACATGGATAAACATTATCATATCAGGAAAAATTATACTTTTAATAAGATTATCAATGAGTCATTGGAAAAACACAAACACTGAGACAGGTAAGAAGTGATCTCTAGCTTCTAAAATGGAAATACTTCCTCAACTTTTATTTTTCAGAATTAAGAAATTCTTTCCATGGGAAAAATACAGATCTACAAAAATGTAATGAATAAATATGCCGAAGAGATCCTTCCATTTTCTATTATGGTTCTATTAATAATAGTTTAATTCAATATGAATGACTTAGCAATTATCTTTTGGTTTTGCTTAGACTTGATATATGATGACGAATTATATAGCATGATTAATTTTTCTTTTATTTTAATAATCTTAAGAGTCAATTTCTCCTTATGTCCTGGGCAAACAAATCTCCAAATATCAGTGATTCTTATCGGTAGGGCTTCTGACAAATATAGTCCTCTAGAAAATATGTGGGATATTTGTTTGTTTTTCTAAATATGGTTCTATGAGCTTAATCATGAATGATTCCTAAGTAACACAATCCACAGAAACATTCTCTCAAAAGGTAAATATTCCAATTGGTAGGTGATAACAACAACCTTTTGAGAAATGTTATCAGAGTTAATTCTGAGGAAAAGTTTCCCCCAACTCTAGTGTTTCTTAATCACTTTGGATTTGTGAACACTTCATAGAACTTGATTAAAGTGACAGAACACTTCATCCAAAATGCACAATATGACTGTGTGCGTGCACACACACTCACAGGTGCTATTGGAGATTCCCAGGCCCTCTTGTAAAGCACGTTCACGATCCTCACGGGGCCATGGACTGCAGTTGAGGAATCCTGCTTCATTTCTCAACACACATGACAACATAGACAAGTTTTAGGTCAGTGTTATACCATTTAACCTAAAATGCTTTCTCTATGGCTTGCATTTTATTACATCTTTTGCAGAAGCTAGTGTTATTAATAAGGATCAATCTCAATACTGAAATAAAATCCAGATTAAGCAGACTTTTAAATAAAGAAAAATGAAACTATAAGTCTATTAAAGAAAATATGGAATTTTTTCCCCCAAAGATACAAGATAGAGACTTTTCAGAAGGACACAGAAGCCATAAAACAATTCTGCATAACAAAAATATTGTTAATTGAACTGGATATGAAAAACTGGCTTGTAACTCTCTCTCAATGTCCATAGCTTTAAAAAAAATTAATAGACTTTAGCTTTTCAAGCAGTTTTAGCTTTTTAGAAAAAACTGAGCAGAAAGTACAGAGTTCCCATATACTCCCTCTCCCCCTGCCCTCAGTTTCCCCTACTGTTAACATCTTACATTGGTGTGGGATATTTGTTACAATTGATGAACCAATATTGATAGATTACTATTTACTAAAGTCCATAATTTGCATTAGGGTTCATTTTTTGCGTGGTGCAGTTCTATGGCTTTGCCAAATGCATAGTGTCATGCATCCACCATTACTATCACACAGATTAATTTCACTGCTCTAAAAATCCCCTGTGTTCCACCTACTCACCTCTACTCCCCTCCTCACTCTCCTTAGCAACCACTGATCTTTTACTGTCTATACTTTTGCTTTACCCAGGACGTCTTATAGTTGGAATCATATAGTATGCAGGCTTTTCAGATTGGCTTCTTTCACTTAGCAATATTCATTTAAGTTTCCTCCACGTTTTGTGTGGCTTGATATCTCTTTTTTTTAAATCAATGAATAATATTCCATTGTATTGGCATACCACAGTTTATCCATTGACCTACTGAAGGACATCTTGGCTGCTTCCAAATTTTGGCAATTATGAATAAAACTGCTGTAAACATTCATGTGCTGGTTTTTGTGTGGACATAAGTTCTCAACTCATTTGCATAAATACCTAGGAGTGTGATTACTAGATCACATAAGGCAAGGTTTAGCTTTATGAGATAACAACCACACAGTTTTCGAAAGAGACTGTACTATTTTACATTCCTATTAGCAATGAATGAGGGTTCCTGTTGCTTCACATCCTTGCCAGAATTTGGTGGTGTTGGTGTTCTGGGTTTTGGCCACTCTAGTAGGAGTGTAATGGTATCTCCTTGTTTCAATTTGTCTTTCTCTGATGACATACGTTGCTGAGCATCTTTTCATATGCTTATTTGCCATCTGTATATCTTCTTTGGTGAGGTCTCCAGATCTTTTGCTCAGTTTTAAATTGAGTTTTGTTTTCCTGTTGAATTTTAAGAGTTCTTTGTATATTTTGGATACAAGGTCTTTATCAGATATGTATTTTGCAAACGTCTTTCTCAGTCTACGTTTTGTGTTTTCATCCTCTCTATGATCATTCCTTTTTACTTAGCAATTCCACCTTAGTAACTTACTGTCCAGATATACATGAGGACATATAAGACATAGTTCAAGTAAATTTGCCGTATCGTGTGGAAGCAAATGAAGAGGAAAAAACAACCCTATGTGTCTATTAATGAGTAGTTGATTAAATTATGGTACATGCACCAATAGAAAACTATTCAGCTGTTTTTCTGAATATGGGGTGTTTCTAGATAATTGTTAATAAAAAAAAGAATCTCTGTATAGTATGACAAGATTTTGTGTTATTTTAACATGGGGATATATATGGAAGTAGTTGCCTTTGGAAAGGGAAACTAGACAAATGGAGTGGAAAAAGACTTAATTTTAACCATATATTCTTTTATCCTGTTTAAAATTTTACTACATGTCTGGACAATTATTGGAAAATATTTTTAAAGAAGAAAAAAATAATAAAGATCAAGTTGTCAATGACATGAAGAGGAAGCACTTGGATTCTTAATGTCACTTTACTTTTCTACAGATAGGTCATAAAAATAGTTGATGTAAAAGGTATTCACCCTGGAAAAATAACATTAATTCAAAGCACAAGCTTTGCAGATCTATTCTTGGAACTAACTATTTGCCATTGTGTAACTATAGTTTAAAACTTACAAAAAAGGTTAATTATCTTATATTTATCATTTCATTCCCAAATACATTCTGCTTATTCACTCAAAGTAATGGGCTTTGATGTTTACACACACCGTCTACCTATTTTCAAGATGAATTAAAAAATAAGATAAGCTTCCCAAGACTTCTTTTGCTGGTGAGCAATTCTATAGTAAGACAGAAAAAGAATTATTGAGCAATTATGATAACCTGTATAATATAATCTTCCCCTCCAAATTAAAAATGTTTAAAAAAATTTAATCCTATACAGAGAAGCCAAAGGGATTATTTTAAGGCAGGATTAGTAACACTGAATCTAGACTAATAAGATATCTCACGATTTTAACGAATTGTGGCATTTTTATATTTGTTTGGAATTCAAAATGGTCAATTTCAAAATTTGGCATTGTCAAACTTTATGAGCTCTTTGAACATTTAACAAATTATTTCACCTATTTAAAAATATATTGGACATTCTATACACTTATTAGCATTGTCTAGAGAAGGTAGCCCATTTTTGGCTCATCGTTCTAAAACATAGTTATTTGCATTCAGTCAACACTGGTTTCTTTAAGAGCGTGCCCAGACTAAGGACCTCAGTAGAGTAGGGCAGAGGGTCACAGGAATGCCAGCTGCTGAACAGCCTCTGCCTATGGAGTTTGCTGTGGTTCATTTTACACTTCTGGTTAGTTTCCACACTGCCGTTTCCTTTCATAGAGAGTAGAGGTTGGCAGTACTTCCCTGTGACATCCACTTTCACACCCAAATTGGTCTTCATAGGCTCCCATTGTGTGCACTACAAAGCAACTTGCCTTGTTGGCAGCTCTAAGTGAGAACTACAAGTCTCTCTTTTCTTTACTGTTCTTTTCTGGCTCACAAGCAACCTCCCACCAAAAGCTGAATCTGTAGAAGAGACTACATCCAAGAGATAATACTATGAAAAAGTATGAAGAGAAGCCCAGGTGGCCACCTTGCAAATTTCCAATGTGGAAGCCTTCGACCTCTCTGCCCAAGAAACAGCTAAAGTCCTAGTGTAATGAGCTTTACAAACCCTAGGAGCCTCTTTACCTTAACTACATACGCCTCCCTAATACAATCCCTTAACCATCTAGCTAAGGAACTCTTAGAAGCCATTTGACCCCTCTTAAGACCCCCTAAGAGTACAAACAATCTTTCAGAAGATCTGAAATCTTTGATTCTTCTGAGACAAACCCTAAGTGTTCTTCTTACATCCAATTGAAGCAGCCATTGCTTTTTGTCATTGCTGGGGCTAAAGAAAAATGAGGGCCAAGAAACCTCCTGGTTTAGATAAATCTCAGATGCCACCTTTGGAAAATTTGAGGAACTGCCCGAAGAACAGCTTTATTCTGAAGGAGTATTAGAAGTGCCCCATAAATCAAACCCGAGTCCACTCCATAAGATAAGATCACCTAAAAGAAATACAGTAAGATCCCATAACAGTGAAATAATGTCCTATCATTTTTCTGAAATGACCAAAATAGAAAACCATCAAATCATGACCAAACAAAAGCAAATAAATATAATGACTAAATATCTTTTCTTTCTCAGAAAATATTTCTTGTGTCTCTACAAAATCTATTGTGTTGTATTCAAATTCCTAAAAGCACTGCCAAGTTGGCCAAATCTACATTATAGTAGTAAACATCAAAGTAAAAAGTAAAACATTTGGTTAATCATCTTTATATTTTCTCTATGTGATGTTAAGCACCTGGATATTTTTAAAACATCTGGACAATGAAAAAAAAAACCTTACTTTTCATCACATTGTTTTGGTTACATAGACATACTAGGTAACTCCTTCTAGGATCTTTATTAGCAAAATATGTTCCAATCAAAACAAATACACCAAAAACCAAATGACTTGATCTTTTTTCTCCCCATCCTCTCCCACACAAGATTTCTAAGCAAAACATTAACTATCAGGATAACTTAAGATTCATTTGGTTTCTTTAATCATTCAAGAAATCTTTTCCTTCCTGATTTAAGAAACCAAGGCTTTTGATAAGAATTGATTAACGTGGCTATACTGAATAAACCATTTAAGATTTTTCTTGACAATTTCCCTCAAGATCATTCTTTTCATTCATTTACATAAAATTATGGCAGATTAAATCTTGGCTTTGTTACAAAAAAACATGAATGAAGAACACATATATCACAAGAAGATGTTCTAATACTTAGACATTTCTTACAGCTGTCCTTCAAATTTCTTTCCACTTACTATGTTTGATAATCCACAAATGTGTTTCTATAGTACACTATTATTAATGTGATACTGAAGTTGCTTTTATCTGCCATGCTGCTTATATGATGACAAATTTGGGGTAAGACAGTATATTGTGGCATAATTATATATTTTCTCTGTTGATTTTATTCAATAATCATAACTATTGCTCTCAAATACACAGCATTGGCAAGTCTCAACATTGTTTGATCTCAATCCAGTGCAGTTGAACCAGCTTTTTCTTTTTCTCCTTTTTTCCTGAAATCAGTGTGTCAAATCTTTGCTTCAGTTCTTGGCTATTTAACTTTTATATCTTTAGAATACCTCTCTAACACAACTCTAGTTTTGAATTTATGCTGCCCTTAAGAGGAATAAATTTCTCAGAATGAGCTATTTCTCAAGGGCCTGGCCTAGGACCAATAGAAGATGAATCCAAATGGATAGGGGTCTAGATGCTTTGGAGTTCACTCTGTTTTTTGATCCACACCTCAGAAAAGATCTGCTAGAGATGTGGATAAGAGACACCAAATCTTAGCTGGGCATGATGGATGAGTACCAACACCAAGTGTCAACTGCTTGTGGCACCAATAAATTTTTGTCAAAAATTAGGACATCATATTTCTCTATTTAGATCTCTCTTTGATCCAGTTAATTCCATCTAGAAGACCCTCTAGGGCTCACATTACCTACTAATAAATTGACTTTTTCATTCCATCTTTTAATTTTCATATTATCTGTCCTATGTTTTTATTATTTTCCCATTTGATTTTTTGTCAGATTCAAAAATCTATATTCCACACTCATTTTTCTTCAAATTATATCCAAATTTGGAAAAACACAATCTACATTATTTATTTTATAATTTAATAGTGCTGCTTAAACTTAACCTGAAACGTAGAAGGCCAGTAACCTATGCTTAATATAAAACAAACTCCAATCCTATAACTTTTCTAACATTGTTTACTCAGGCTAGGTAAATAAAGAAATACAAAAGTAAATATATTAAACTACATGTAATTTTCACTAAGAAATCAGGTTTTGAAATTTGCAGATTGATTTTTAATCACTTGCTTCCCTCAATTTGTTTTGCAAACGCAGCCACTATTCAAATTTACTCTCCTTAAAATGATATGTGGTATTATGTAAAAGAGAACTTTGTATAGTCCACTCTGATATAGATGAAAATCTTTATAAATATAGATATGAAAACAGAGAACATGTCTTAACCATTATGCCTCTGAATTGTTAGAAACATTATTTGAACACACATGGCACAGTTTTCTTTAAAAGGATTTTGTTGAGACTAACTAGAAACAACATATTGTATAATTATAATTACAATTGTAACAACTCACATTTATTGTTTATGATATGCTAGACATTCTTTTAAATATTTTACACTCACTAAATCATTTAATTCTCACAACCCTACATAATATATTGTAATCTAAAGCACTTAATACTGAAAGAAAGAGAAAATTAACTTATCTTACATCATCATTTTAAAGATGAGAAACTGGTCGTCTAAAGAAACTAAATATTTTGCTCAAGGTCATCAGGCTGCTAGTGGCAAAAGAGGAGCTACTAGACCATCCGGTCTCCTTGATATTTCCAAAGGCCAGGCTGTGTTTCTTTGAGTTAAAAAAAAAAAATTGATCTTATTTTAACTAAAGACAATTATCCAAAATTGACTTATGATGCTTTTCAATTAAAACTATGGAATTTACAATGTATAAAGGATAAAAATATAATTTCAAGGTGTGCTTTATAGTTAATGTTTATTTAAAGAATTCTGTCCTGTATTTTCATTTTTTCAGGTAATGGTATAGATTTAATAGCAGGAAGCAGAAACAGAATTATAGATTTGCAGAAGAGCATACTACCTGAAGTATTCCTGGGTGTCTTGAGCCATAAAAACATTTCTTCAAACAATTCCTGAACATTTTGTTCCAACTTCAAAAAGGATTTTATGAGCTGTGATAAGAACTCGAGTTCATCTAAGGAGAGGAAAACATTTCTTCCTTTCTGTGGGCATTCAGGAGTAACTGTGAAAAGAGCAGATCAATACTGTTGAACATGTTATGTGTTTTCTCATTCGATATTAGAATAATCGATGATTCCTTAAATCATCAAAACTAACAAGATCCTTAATAATTAAACAAAGTTTGTTCTTTAGTAAATACATATAAAATCTCCTGGGAGAGTCTTTTTTTTCCCCCCCTGGGAACCTGGAGATAAGTATTCTGCTTGATGCAAACATGACAATTAAATAATTTTATTAAATCTCAGAGTTATTAAAGGAATGTGATTTGTCATTATAAAATCACATCTTATACAATTCTGTTTCTTTAAGGTCTGGCATAATTTGAATCTAGTCACAAGGAAATATCAGACAAACCTAAACTGAGGGACTTTCTACAAAATAGCTGGTCTGTACTCTTCAAAAGTGTCATGTCAGGAAACACAAAGACTAGGAAATGTTCTAGTCAAAAGGAATCTAAAAAGACATGACAACTGAAATCAATACATGATCAGCATTTTATTTTATCTTATTATAAAGGACATTATTAGGGTAATTTGATGAAATCTGAGTAAGATCTACAAACGAATGGTATTACTGCATGACTATTAATTTTCTGATTCAGACAACTATACTGTGGTTATGAAAGAGAATGCCCTTGTTCTTAAGAAATGCACACTGAAGTATATAAGGTTAAATACTTGTGATTTATTCTCAGTTCAGAAAGAAAAATCGGTTTAAGTGGGAAAGAGAATGCAAATTTGGAAATGTGGTAAAATATTAACTTTTGGGGAATCTGATATTTTTTAAAGTGTG
Source organism: Hyperoodon ampullatus (assembly GCF_949752795.1). NCBI lineage: Eukaryota > Metazoa > Chordata > Mammalia > Artiodactyla > Ziphiidae > Hyperoodon > Hyperoodon ampullatus. Next base: position 99,925,285 of record NC_136917.1, on the reverse strand, counting down.
AAATTAAAATAAAAATTTAAAAGAAAAAAAGACTAGATAAAGGATATAAGTCTTCAAGACCTTAAAAGTGTTGTTCCTAGATCAATAAAAAGAAGCAAGTTAACCTATTGAATCTAGATTATATTATTCATGAAATCATAATTAAAAATAACTTTGGTCTAAATAATTATGATATCTATTGCTTTCCTAAGAACAATACAACTCAAAAGATCGATTTTTTTCCCTCATAATGACATTAATTGTTGTCACACTACCATTTTAATATGATTTTAAAAAAACCAAACTTATACTCCTTAAGAATATGGAGAAAAAGACTGACCTCACTAAATGGTACATTTGAGCAAATTTTCAAGGATTAAAAAAAAATCCTTCCTTTTTGATTGTCATTTCTTAAAACATGTATATAGGAAGTGTCTTGAGGCTTAATTACAAAATGGAAAATTTGTAAACTCTTAGAAAGTAAGCATTTAAAGTGCCTTTGGAGAGAAAATACTGAGTGCTACTTAGAAATGATATAAGGTCTGGTGATTCCACGTGAGGAAAAGATTACCTTTGTCACATGGATTTAGAAGGAAGTTTCCAGAAATGTAACAATTTTATGGGTTATCCACTTGCTTCACTGAAATTTTTAAATGTTGGTATCAAATTTGTAGCCATGTGACACAGTCTTTCATACGATATAGGACCAAAAATGTCATGGTATCTTTGCAGATAGTATGAGAGAGACCAGTCAGCCAATTTAAAATGTGGAATTTAGTCCCGTTCTTAAAGAGTAAAAAAATGCTTAAAAAAATCTTTAAGTATTTACAAAAACTGTTTCACCTCTACATTGATGTTAACCCCACATATATTAAACTCTATCTCTAAATAGCCCTACTCACAACTACTAGTCTCCCATAGGCATGCCAGAGAACACAAGCGTGTACAATCATCATGTATAACTAAGGTTTTGCCATTAAAATCATGACCCCAAAATGAAAAGAAAGGAGAACAAATATATTATGATTCACTTAGCTGTTGCTTGATTCTCATTTGGCCTGTAGATGGAGGCTGGTCTAACCTTCTAAATCATAAAGATGTTCTTTTTGGAACCAGATTGTTTATAAGGCATTTTCAAAAATTTTAAGAATTCTTCCTAATTCTTTAATAGTTTGGCTGGAAATTAAACATAGGTTTTGTGTAGCTCAATTCTAAATTGGAAATGTTGTGAATGTTTACAAAGTAAGCAAAAAAGCCACCTCCCCAAATCTCTGAGAATTATGTATAGATATATATATGACCTAACAGTGCTACTTGTTTAAAAATATGTAGGGTTGGAGGATTATACATGAAAAGGTCTTACCTTCATGACCTGGATTTAGAAGGATCTTGTACTCCAGAAATATAACAATATTGAAAGGCAAATCTATTTCAAACCATGAATCATTATAACTTAATAATGAAAGAGGATAGAATAATATGTATGACCTAAATCTAATCATTTTGTCCCTGAAAAGCAATGATTATGATACAGGTCCATTAATTAGTAGTTCTTATTTCCTATTACTATTAGCTCAGTGTTCTCCCAAGGTGAATCTTGAGGGTTAATTTATGGGGAAAATAATTTGTGATTAATTCATTTTGTGAAAGTCCAATTGAAGTAAAATAAAACACAAAGGATGAAATAGAATTTCCCAAACTTATTTCTTTTATTTTCCGGCACAGTATCTCACAGGACTTGTTTTAATCATCACACTTCAGCTCATGATTTCTTTCTGCCCAAGCACACCTATTTTTCTGTTCCTTAGACTTTTCACTGTTAATCACACTAGGAAAGGGTTTACCCCAGCAGGAGTTCCCTTTACTTTTGCCTTCACTAAATTAATCTCCTTTTCCTTCTTCTTTCAAGATTAAATTCTTATCTGGATACAATCAATCCAGGAGTTTGCCTTCCCGTGTTAAGCCAATCTGGTCTTTACCTTTCTTTTTTTTTTTTTTTTTTTTTTTTTACATCACTGTAGAACTGTCTCGCTTCAAGAAATTTTGGACATATCTGTTTACACACAGGCAAATATGTTTAGCTGGGTACCAATCACTGTTATAAAATACATGAAATAAGGATTGTTGTTTTATTGTAGAATGAGCTCTATGATTCTTAGGAAATACAAACTTCTCCTAAATCCCAAGAAAATTATAAAGAAAAAATCTAAATTTCCATTTTAGAGCAAGACATTATTTAAATTCACCATCAACTAGCAATGAATAAATTCATGTAAATAATAACTAGATAGCTGAGGTTTTTTCCTCTCTATATATTTTTAATAAAATTTTTTTCTAAAATATAAAATTCTCTGCTATTCTATTATTCGGAGTATTTAGAACACAATTGAAATTTTCCTTCATGACAAGGTTACAATGAAAGTTACTTATTTTTGTGCTGCACTCAGGGACTAAAGTCTGTCCCTCTGTTAAAGGGCATTTCTCAAAATGACAATCATTCGAAAAGGGTTCTGTGATCAAATAGGTTTGGGAATTACTACATACTAACGATTCTTTTAAGTGATTCACAGTGCAAATTAGTAAAATAAAGTCTATTCACTTCTATAATAAAGTTAAAATAATTAAAAACTTAATGTTTCTCAAACTTTTTTGACCAATGAACACTGGTTTACTGACATATCTATTAACTTCTAGAATTTCTCAAACTGCTTAGGGGACACTGCTCTGGATTACAGTCCCACTTGAGTATTTATAGCTGCTTTGTAGTGTTTCCCCTATTGTTAGGCCTTTCACTGTGGGTTCTTGTTGCTGCCCTTTTCCACTTATAAACTGTTGTTCTTAATAGAATCATGGTATTTTTCAGACTCCTTTGAAAAACTAATGAAAGTCTTCTAAATCCTTGTAGACCCTCTTATTGAAAAAAATTCAAGTAGTCACAGTTTCAGGGCTAAACAGAACCACCTGAAGTCCATCCATGGTTGTCATAGGGCAGCATGGTCCAGGACTTTGTGTTTTATTAAAAATGCAAATCCCTAGGTCATCTTCAGATCCCTTTTAAGCAAGTGCCCCAGGTGAGTTTTCTGCACAGGAAAGTTTGAGACCACTGCCTGAGGGATCCATGAACTAAAGTTAAAAACCCTTGTGGTTGAAAATCACTCTCTAGGCATCAGAAAATGGATTTTGGTCTTAGCAAGTCAACCAAACAGGTGCTATTGTATAAAACATCAATAACTATTAAAAACAAAACAAAATAAAACCCTTTACTTTTTCCATGGTCAAGAAATTTATTTATGATTTTTTTTTCATTTCTGGAAGAAATATGGAATGCCTGTAGGGAATTTCTAAGATAAATTATTATTTATCTATATATTTGCCCTGGGCAAAGGTAGAACTGCTCCTAGAAAAAACACCTAAAGAATAGTTAGAGTTCTTTAGGCACACTCATCACAAATGTAAAATGATTTCCTTGAGTCCATAGACTACGTCCAGTTTATTCATTATAGTATCTTAAGAACCCAGCACAAAGTAGACACTCAAAAATACTAGTTAAAAAAATAAATGTATGAAATCCCTAGAAATATCTAACAAAGAAAGAAATATAAAAGAAAGATTTCATACCTAATCCTAAGATGCATTCTTCAAAACAATAAATATGTAAAGCTGTAAGTCAATAAATAAATAAATAGACAAATAATTACAGTATTATATACATACTCTTTTTAGTATTTTGTTTGACAAAATAGATTTAAAAATTATTTCTAAAAAAGAAAATGTGTGCAAAAAGATATAAAAACAATGATGATGTGGAAACTTGATAAAGCATATGGATACAACTGACTAAAACACAATTTTTTTGTGTTTAAAAATAAAATTATACTTTAGAAAAAAATTCCACCATTAAAAAATGCACAGATATTCATAGAACTGTTATCTTAAAAAAATAGAGAATCTCTCTTCTCTCTGTCTCTCTGCCTCCTGTCTCTGTCTCTCTCTATATATATATTTATACATACACACACATATATAGATATATCACTCATAAAGAATATATAATACTATAAATTATATGCTTAGAAGTGTTTTTCACCCAGTGACTAATAGTTAGAATATTAACTCCATTATCTTGTAGCAAAAATAGGGACACTGAAAATAAATCTAGAGGGACATTAAAGCTTCTCACATTTGATCTACAACAAAGCAGCTTTTGGAATAAATATCAAAGTCCAGCTAAATCAGACAGAACATAAAAATGTGGGTTGTGGCTGAAAGTACACATATTATTTTCCAAAACCATTAGCAACAGAATTCTTGTTAATAATAGCATTAAGATACATGAGAAAATGAGAAGCTAGAAAATCAGATAATCTGAAGCTGGTGGATCAGTATAATAGGATAAAAGGTGCACATTTTAGTTTTCCCAAGAAAAACGAACACTAGCCACCCTATTACTGACTGTAAATGGATCCATTTTCAGTGAGGAAGTATTCTTGATGCCACCAGACAAGTGATGTAAAAAAGAGGTGACACACAAAAGCTATTGAAAGTCTCATTATTCCAGATGAAATTCATGACATAATCCAAATGGAAGATATTTGTTCCAGTAAAGAGAACTTTTTAACAGTCTTACAATAAGAAGTCAGCAGAGACTGCTTAGGAACAAATAACAAGCTGTACTTTTCCTAGTACCCAAGTCACTTTCTGAGAGCAGGTGGGGCTTTGGAGCACACTGTTGTGTTCCAGTGGCCTGAAGGAGCCCTGTGCCTTCTTGAGCGCCTGCTTCCAAGAAGCCACAAAGCAGGGGAAGGAACAGAACGAAAACACAAAGTCCCTTTTTTGTTACAGGAGCCTCGTCAGTAGATGGAAATCATGAAGGACCTGCAGGCATTGCTTTTTTGTCACACACTCTAAGAAGAAATTGAAGCTGTTTTTCCCCCTTTCTATGGCATTATTTTTGTAACTTTTCATTATTTTTCAAATCTATATGACTAGGAAAGCATTTGAGGTAAAGACAAAGAATATTTCCACCTTAGTTTTCCAAACTGAATTCATTATTTCTTATCTCTTTCAAGGAAGCTTCCATATGTACTACCCAAAACAAACAGGGTAAAACTTTAAGATAAATTGAGTAAATGAATGAGCAAGTCAATGATTAAAAGGAGGAAGTGAATAACTTTGAAGTTGAGTAAAAGTGTAACCAGACACAATGAATACATAGACATTTAGATACCCCACAGGTGAGTGTCAGGACCCTTCTTTTATATGGTGAGAGGATGCAGAAGGAACTATAGGGAAAGCTGAGCCTCAAAAAGGCAAATGAATCTGAACGTGAATTCAGGAAATGTTTAACTCTTAGAAGCTGGAAGTTGGACTCCCCTTCTCTTTTGCTCTTTCCCTACTTTTGTTTCTTCCCCCATATTTTATTATGGGGCATGCTGCTATTTCTAGCACCACTACCTGAAGCACAAGAGGTAGCACAATGGAGTAACTAACACATGGAATTATGAACCAGAGGGTCTGGGTTCAAATTCTGACATTGCTTCCTACTAGTTGTGTGACTTTTAGGAAGTTATTTAGTCTCTCTATGCCTCAATAGTGTATAAGTTTTAACTGAGTTAACATGTTAGAACGGCTGTATAAATGTGTGATATTACCACCTCCTCTGAGAAGCCTGCCCTCATATCCTAGGCCAGCTTAGTTTCCTATTCTCCATGTTCCTCTGTATTTTACCCTGCACATATCTTTATTTTAGTACTTACTATGTCATTTATAATAATTAGTTTGGGAGTTGTCTCCTGCAACTTTAATCTGAAAGGCAGAGATTTTTTCCCTCTTTACTGCATTCCCATTATCCATCATAGTGGATGATACATATTGGTGAGTGTCAGAGACAACACCAACTGTTTTTAACTCATTTTGTTTGGCTTTTTTCCCTACCATAAGCAAGCTTCTTTAGTAAAATACTAATATTAAATGAGTTTAACATTAACTCTTGTATGTCAATTTTAACAGGAAATACTTTGGGGAGTAAGAACCATAAACATCATATCAAAGACCTATTTCACTGTAAAATACTTTAAATATCACTATTATTTAATAGGTCCATCTCTAAGCTTGAACATGCATAAAATTGAATGGTAGCTCCACTCCAAGACCTTCCACTGCTTCTTTGCTATGTCAACCCTTCAAAACACTGGTTTTATTTTCATGTGTGTGTGTGGTCATCATCTTTTTTAGGAGCTAATATAAGCTATGCACCTATGCTCATACAAAGAATGGCATATAATTCCAGGAGGTTCCCTGATCCACTGAGGTCTTAGGGCCTCATTGATAACCTGGTTGAGGCCCTCTGCCTTGGTGTGCCTGACTTGATGAGAAGTCAGATGAGCAGTCCTCAGCGTCGTCCTCCCACTGAGGAGAACTGTAGCTTCTAGAAATGTCTACTTCCCTTTGCAAGAAGAATGGGTTTGGTTCAGCTTCTACTTCATAATACCCTTATCACTCTTTCCATATGATGAAAGTTCTCAAAACATTTACAGAGAGAACTCTCTGCCTACTAAGACATAGGCCCTGTGGTAAGGTGAGGGAATAAACTGAGGAATAACTAACTAATCCTCTATCTGCTCATGAATTTAGATAAACACACAGATTAGTACCAAGTGGCTACTGCTTTGATAGTGGGACACGATGACCAAATCATTCTATTAGAATAGATTGAATCGCTAGTATACACCATATCTGCATTTTGCTATACCTTCTTTCTCTGACTGTTCCAGGCAAAGCTAGTTGTTATGCTTAATTTTGCATCCATTGACAGGATTGGTAATCGTGGTCTAAAGATAGGTAGATCTAGGGACAGAGGGAGTCACTGTGTTTGGAATAAATCCTCACAACCCACGCAAAGCCCCCACATGACATGGAGATTTGCTGTTCCCTTTGGAAGGGCTCACATAGCAAATCTCTCCTTGCTTCACATACCACTGGCTGAAAAGGGTGGAGATAAAGTCATCTTGAAGCTATTCTTCTGGGTCAATGAGAAAAACTAAAGAGAAACTGCTTCTATTATTACCCTTTTATGATTCCCAGGCCAACACTGGCTCCACTGGATGTTACCTAAATGTACTGCTAAATGATAACAAAATTCTCCCACACTCCATTCCATCTTCTCTGGCAGAAGCTGTCAGTATTATATTAACAAGGGATCAGACTTCTCATTCATTTGCCGAGGGTATAATACTCCTGTCCCTCTCCTATTTTCTCTCTTTCTTATTTTGTTTTTCTGACTGAGAACATGAGAGAGAATATCTGACTCCTGATGCGGTCACTGTTATTTGAAGATGCTAATCAAAGAATGGCTTACATTTGAATTCAGCCAAAATTGAGAAATGTACCCAGGATAAATTTCTGAATATTTTCTCAGCTGACTTTTGTTTTATGCTGGTATAACTCCCAGTTATAAACACGTAGATATGCTGACCCTTTTAAAGAACATCTTAATAAAAAGACATCTCTAGTGTAATGAAATGGGGTTTAAATTCTAAGTACTCTATGCTAATGGCACATTATTAATGAAATATCTTCCTAATATCCCTTTCTCAGTCTCAAATTTTGCTAGAGTTCAGTTAATTATAGCTCTTATCATAGGTGTTACATTCTATTATCATGACCAAAAATTAACCTGTAGAAAAATCTTAAACTAAGTTAACAATTCATTTTTACTGTAGTCTAAGGTTGTATCTGAGAATTGATATTTCTTTTTAAAAGAATATGCCACGATAGAGATGTTACATTATCAGCTTTTAATATAACATGTTAAAAATTAATTTTAAAAATTTAACACTGGCATAAAAATAATGCCATCATCAAAAAGATGGATTTAAGTTAAGACTAACCGGCTGAGTATGCTTCCTAATATATTTTCTAATTGAATCATAACCTTTCAAAAGAGATTGAACATTTTTCCTCTCTTATACTAAAAAATAAAGAGTAAGATTCTCTTTACACTTTTTTTATCAGGTAGGCAAATTATAATGCCTATGAAGGTATGTTAAAGTTAATATGAAAGGAGATAGATATGGTGATAATAGTAATATCTTGTACCCACCCAGAAAGCTGTACTCATGAGCTCATTATTCTAACAGAGAGTAGCACAGGCCTTAGACTTAGGGAAGCCATTTACAAGGTGTGATAGCACCTCACTGAGCAAATTTTATAGTTATTTTACCTTTTTAGCTGTCTTCCTCACCTAAGTAATAGTTAATTCAGCCACAAAGGCAAAGTCATATTTCCTTCAAACTTCAAATAAGACTTTGGAGTCCCCTGGGAAAATATCATCTTTTATATTGTCTTCCCTCAAAAGGCCTATGAGCTACGAAAAAAATCTTTAAGTGGGTTTCATTTGCTAGCTCAACAAAGATTTGCCTTGTACGTATAATGCACTAGGCAACCATGTGACATACACCACTGGTGGTAACAGTTATGAGAGAGGTACAGAGTAGCATCTGAAAGTAGGATGGGGGTGACTAGTCAGGGCCATGCTTCATACCAGTCACTATCAGCTCCTGCGGCTACCCCTGTCTCTTCAGAGTAAATTTATCCCTTTTCAACTATTTAACTTCAGGCAAGAAAAAAGGCATTAGTTTCAATATATATTGAAAACTCAGAACTGAGAAAAGTCCACAGATAAAAAACTAATTGAGGACATGATCAGGAGTTGATTGTCAACCTATTTTGATATAAATGGCCAGTAATGGGCTCTGTTGTTCTGTTACAGTTTATTTCATTAAAATATTGCTTTTGATTGGAAAAAGTAAATTAAAAAATACATGAAAAATTAAACTGAACTTGGTTTTCCTTTGCATATATAAATATTAGTTGTCTTTGATTTTTATATTATAATAAAAAATATTAAATTGTTCAATAAACACAAATACTTTAGAATTCAACTTGCATTGCATTGGGCCCATTGTTGTTGGTACCTGGGTTGTGACAAATTAGAAAGGAAGATAAGAGTAGCTAGAAAGACATCAAAAAGCCTACAAACAATAAATGCTGGAGTGGGTGTGGAGAAAAGGGAACCCTCCTACACTGTTGGTGGGAGTGTAAATTGGTGCAGCCACTATGGAGAATAGTATGGAGGTTCCTTAAAAAAAAAAAAAAAATTGACTTACCATCTGATCCAGCAATCCCATTCCTGGGTGTATATTTGGAAAAGACTAAAACTCTAGTATGAAAAGATAACATGCACCCCAATGTTCATTGCGGCTCTATTTACAATAGCCAAGACATGGAACTAACCTAAATGTCCATCAACAGATGAATGGATAAAGAAGATGGGGTACATATACACAATGGAATATTACTCAGCCATAAAAAAGGATGATACAGTGCCATTTGCAGCAACATGGATGTACTTAGAGCTTATCACACTAAGTGAAGTAAGTCAGACAGAGAAAGACAAATATCATATAATATCACTTATATGTGGAATCTAAAAAAAATGATACAAATGAACTTATTTACAAAACAGAAGTAGACTCACAGATACAGAAAACAAACTTTTGGTTACCAAAGGGGAAAGGGGGGATAAGTTAGGAGTTTGGGATTAAAAGACACACACTACTAATAGATAAATAACAAGGACCTACTGTATAGCACAGGGAACTATATTCAATATCTTGTAATAACCTATAATGGAAAAGAATCTGAAAAAGAATATATATACACACACATATATGTTCAGCTATATACACACATGTAGCTATGTATATATTACTGAATCACCTTGCTGTACACCTGGAACTAACAGAACATAGTAAATCAACTATACTTCAATTAAAAAAAAAATAGTAGATGGCAAGGGAGAAAGAGGGAAAGGCAGTGAGAGATTAGTGGGGGGGACAGTTCCCTCTGACAGTGACTGGGGTTTTATAGTTTGTAGGATAAATCTGGCCCACAGCCTGTCTTGGTATGCTCTGTGAGCTATGGTATAGTCTGGCTTTTCTCTTTGTAAATGGGTGGGAAAATTTTTTAAAAGGAGAATATTTCATGACGTATGAAAACTATATGAAATTCAAGTTTCAAGGTGCACAAAGTTTCATTGGAAAACAGCCATGCGGATTCACTTGCATACTGTCTCTGGCTGCTCTGTGCCACAGTGGCAGAGTTGAGCAGTAAAGACAGAGACTGTATGGCCTGTAAAGCCTAAAACACTAACTATCCCTTTATGGAACAGAAAACCTCTGCCATAGAAGAGAAGGAAGCATGTGAAAGAGAAACAGTCACAGACAAGGTGACAAAGAACGGGAGAAACAATGTTTAAAAAGGAGCGGCAAGACGAAATGGAGACAAGGGAATCAACAGCTACCATTTACTGAACACATAACATATGGTAAAAACCATACATATGCTATTTCTCATCTTCACCGAAACCACGAGGAAAGAGGCTCAGAGAAAGTAAGTTACTTATCATTGAGGGACAAATGTGAAAGTACTCTTTAAGAAAAATAGCAATGACACTAAATTTCAGTTGAAAAACAAAGTACTATGGGAGTCAGGAGGTGATTTCTAGGAACAGCCTGACTCAGTAAGATTCATGTAAGAATAATATGGACAATTTTGGTCCATCAACAAGAGACAATGTAAACTTTACCCATCACTGAGAATCATCTTTTATGTGTATCTTTCTTTCAAACACCAAGTGCTATCAATGATAATAGAAAATAATTATATGATGCTTACTTTGTGCCAGATACTATTGTAAGCATTCTTCCATACATTTATGCTAATCCTCTAAAGTCTGTGAGGAAAGCACTAACATTAGCACTTGCCTTGAAAGTATGAAGAGGTTAAATAAATTGCTCAAGGTCACAAAGCTCATAAGTAGCTTTTTAAATGTGCTTGCTACATTAGGATCAAACTATAGCAGGCATCAGAATTACCTGGAGAGCTGTTAACACACAGATTGCCAGGCTGCCGCCAGAGCTCCTGATTCAGTGAGTCTGGGGTGAGGCCAGAGAATTTATATTTTTAACATGCTCCAGGTGATGTTGCGGCTGCTGATTTAGAAATCACACTCTGAGAACCATTACTCTATCGCCTCTCTCTCTCTCCTTTTTTTTTGTACTCCCACCTAGCCATCCTGTTTTCAATGTTTAAGGCTTTGCTTCAGGATAAACTCTCATCAAAATTCACACTTAGATCTGAGAGAAAATGGTCCTCTAGGCAGTTTCCTTATATTCTCCTCCCATTCAGGTAATCTTACACATCACTGGACAAGTTCTATTTCCTAAACACTTCTCTCAAGTTACTTTTCTGCTCAAAAACGTTTAACAACAACCATATATAACTTAAACATCAAAGACAAGTTTTCAAGACTCTGTATGTAATCTGCCCTTATGCTAGGTATCATGTCATGCATTCATTCATCCATTTATTTGACACCTTAGTTTTTGTCTGCCCAGCACCCTTTCCCCCCTTCTAGTAACGAGTTGATCCCTTGCCTGTTCAGAGGCCTTCTCTGAGACATTTGGAACAGAGGTACCAGGGAGTTGTTAGGATGTAAGCAAGAAGCTAGCTGCCAGGGATCACTTACTTTATGGAGTGGAGAAACTGTTCTGAGAATGAAGTCATAACATGGGGAGAAACCAAGACAACAAGTGATGAAATACAGCTTGAAAGCTAAGTCCCATTTGCTCAGGTCTCCAGAAATCCTCCAGTTTCTGTCCTTCCAGAGGTTTAATTGTTTAGCGCTTTCTCCTATTGTGTGAACTACCACATTTTTCTTTAATCAGTGCCCCGCCCCCCCGCTTTTTGCATATGAAGCAGAGAGGAGGAATGGACGAACAATGGAAGAGCACCCACAAGCTCAGAGTCCTGGCTAATGCTTTCACCAGTAATCTATAGGCTAGTTCCTATGTGCCAGCCACAGGTCTCTTCATGGCCTCCAACAAGTCACAGTAAATCTCCACCACGTTGCTGTCTGAACTGCAAGGGAAGCTCTTTCCCTTAACCTCTGCCTACACAAGGTCTACATACCTTTCAAGGCCAAACTCAAGTCCAAATAGTGTTTCTAGCTTGCTCTTTTTACACTAAAATCTCCCTTCTCTGAATTTCTTATATACTTAAAGTTTTACACAAATTACTTGGTGACTAATTTGACATGATAAGATTTTTTTCCTCTCATATTGCTTTGTAGGTTAGTCTTTTTCACCTCCTAGATTTGAAGGTAATAGGTACAGAGTAAAGGGACAAAGTAGGTGATTAAACAGTTAATCCCAGTAAGGGATCATAAGTAAAGGAAAAAGTATGCGAGAGCCCTGTAAGTCAATGATCACTCAAGAAAGCAGGTTTGCTTAGCCACAGAACCATGCAACAGAAGCATGAGACATGCCCCCAAACAATAAAACAATGGTGGACTGAGACCCACATCCTGACCAGTAAGGTAAGTTAATAATTCCTAGGACACGCTTCTCTGAGCACACTAATAACAAAAACATAGGGAAAGGTGCCATTACACTGAAACCTAAGATGATTTACCATACTTTGGTATATGTTACTGCCTTTTTGCTCATTTCCATTGTGCCATGACAGTCCCAGTTTGACCAGGTAGGGACAAGAAACCCCCCCCACCTGATGTGAAGGAGGAGCTGATGATGGAAGTGTGACGTCTACTCAAGAATGAGGAAGAAGCTGGTCTTCTCCTCTCCCCACTTTTCCTTTGATTAGAAAACTGTAGCCCACTAAGTTCTTAGTGCGGCACTCCCTTGCCCGCGCACTTGTGTCTCTCACAAGGGTCCTATACTAATAAACTCTTCCCTTACCTGTCGCTGTGCCTCTCACTGAATTCTTTCTGCACCGAGACAGAAGAACCTATGCTCTACTGAGTACCGAGTTGGTTTCAAAGGCACTTGAAGACACCAAATATAATTTAGGTTTTAAATTAATTTCAAACTTCTGAAAAAAAATTACTTGGAGGAAAGTCATTTTTCTCAAAAGAAATATTATTGATAGTTTCAGAGTTGAGCTGGGGGTGTGGGTGGGTAGCAGAGGGCGGGACTGAGCTACAGAATAAGGCATCTTGTCAGAAATCTCTGGGTTGAGTGATGCGATGGGAGAAGCCAGGAGGACTGAGAAACAAGGCCCAGGTTTCTTTCTGTTGTGCCTTCCAGATAAACCCTCTATTCTGTATACATTCCCTACTTTGCATGAGAGGAAAGCACCAGGAAGTGAACACTGTCTTTCTGCCTCTCCAGATCCTGCCTACTCTGTAACCAACACACTTCCATGTCATCTTGTTCATCCTGGACAGAAGTCAAAAGCGACCCCTACCAGCTGGAATCACTTTCTCAGAACTCTGCAAGTGCCTGTCTGCATAACTCCCAAGCAGCTTTTCATATATTCATATTTGATTTCTCAATATAGATGGGAAGTAAGGGTTTTATGCCTTTTGGAATTCCCATTAATCCTAGCACAATGTTTCTTAAATAGTAGGGGCTCGATTAATAAGTTGATTAGTTGGCTACTACAATATACCTCTAGATACTGACTTATTTCAAGAAAATGATTTGGTTAAAAAAATATTCATTGAACTCCCATCGCGTGTTAGGCAGTGGATTGGGTGCTGGGGAAAATAAATAATACTTGCCCTTGAGGTGCTTAGAATCCAAATGGGGAGACAGACCTCTAATTAGATATTTTAATAGAATATGCTAAGAGCTTTGAGGAAGGCATATGGAGATGCTGTGGGAGCATGGATTAGGGGCTCTAGCCCAGAGAAAACTTCCTGGAAGAAATCACACATGAGCCGTCATAAAGGATCAATGGGAATTAGGCAAAGAAGGGGAGGAAGAGGGTAGGAGATGGGAGGCAACAGAGCATGAGCAGGGGTTTCTGTCAGTTCAGTGTTACTAGAGTGTGAAAAATATGAGGTAAAGAGAGTCATGAGATGAGGTTGAAGGAGGCAGGTGCCAGGCCAAGGAAGGCTTGCTTTCTAATACTAAGTAGCTGGGGGTTTATTCCTGACAGTGATGAGGAGCCACTGAAGAGCTTTCAACAGGGGAGTGGCAAGTGCCTGGTAGATGTTTTAGAGGAAAATAAGAATAAGGGTAAGAAATCCAATGAAAAAGCGAAACAAAACTATTTTAACGGTCCAAATGAGAGATGATAAAGGTCTGAATTGTTCCTTGATGACAGAAATGGAGAGGGAGAGATAGACTTGAAAATATTTAGGTAGTGAGGCAAAATATAGAATCTTGGTAATTCTTTTGATGGCGGGGGAGGGGGTAGAAGGGGAGAATGAGCCATAGTTTCTGCCTGAGTGATCCTTAGTGGCATGAACTTGGATTGGGGAAGAGGACTGGGATCAGGGGGATGACGAGGAGTTCCGGTGTGTCCATGCTGTGTGTGGAGTGCCTGTGGAATATCCGAGGGACCTGATGAACAGACATTAAGCTCTACAAGTACAGAGCTCTGGAGGGGGAATCAGTCTGGATCTAGATAGATCAGGTAGTGATTCACACATAGTGAGAGTCAGAGTCAAGATGATAAACAAAGGAGATATCCAGATATATCTATTATTTTAATTCAGTCTTATTTCATTACTATTGTTCATTTCTAAACTGAAAAAAGTATAGCCCTTCCAGATGTCATTATATGAAGCATTTTAAAGATAAAATGAAGTATTCAATGAGAAACTGATTTAAAAAGAACAAACATGCAGCCTTTTGTCAGACATTGGTGTTTAGGAACACCATATTAACATACGATGGCAAGTCACTCAGTCAGATTATTGCTACATATGTTTTAAATAATGATAATAACAAAGCACTTAGTCTGTGCCAGACACTATGTATAATATCTATATTAATACTTAGACACTATGAGGTAGGTCTTGTTACTATCATCTCCATCTTAGAGATTAAATGACTGACACTCACAAAAGATAAGCAACCTATCCAAGGCCACAAAGATGCCAAGTGGCAAAACTGGAGTGCAAAGCAAGTCTGGCTCCAAAGCTCCCAACAGCTATAAGGCATCGAGCATTAAGTGCCCTGCCCTCACCCCCAGGCCTTTTTTGTTTTTTTGCAGCAGTGAGAGGATACCTGACAAGACAGCAATAGCCTTGATAATCCAGAAGGAGGCAGCCAAGCACAGGAATTTTAACACACACACAAAATCATAATTAATGAATTGATGTCTAAATGAAAACATGCATCAATCTAGGTATTCATGCTTCTGAATTTGTGTAGTTAAAACCAACTGACTGTATTGGTTTTGGAGGGCAATTTGAATTTATGCATCAAAATTTAAATTAGCTTATTCTTTGGCCCAGGAATAACTCTTCTAGGAACAAAGCTTTCAAAGATATACACAGAAGCATACAAAGAAAAGAAACTGGGAGAAATCCTAACACCTGTTAACAGGAGCTAGTTAATAATTAAATAATCAAATAATCATACGATAGCTTGCAGCTTATAAAAAGAATAATGCATTTCATACATATTGATACAAAAGAGGTCCATGACATAGTAAAAAAAAAAAATTTGCAGAGGAATTTGTAGAATGTACATACACAGTACAGGCAGGTGTGTAAATGTAGAAGGGTACACACCGAGCTATTAACAGGGATCACTTTAGGATGGTAGGATTAAGGGTAGAGAGGGTGAAAGAGACCTAACACTTTTTACTTTATATACTTCAAATATGTACATACACCCCCCACACACACACATTTACATGTGTATTTATGAAATAGTGGGCATGTACTGCTTTTGGGAGGAAAAAATTAAGACACTTTTAAATCCAGTGAGTCAACAATCTAATAAGATTAATTTAAATTTAGCCACATGCATATAAATTATGCTGCATCTATATAATGGAATATCATGGTGCTACTGAAAAGAATGTCAGAACAGATTGCATTGACATGGGAGGAGATCATGAAATATTAATTGGAAGAAAGCACATTGCAGAATAGTAGTTCTAGTTTGATCTCATTAAAAAATACAAATTTGTATGTTAATTCTTATATGTGCATACAAAAAATTCTACAATAGTCAACAAAGTATAAGAATAAGAGAGGTGATCCTGTGGAATCAGGATTTGAGGGAAGGCTTAACTTTCTCCTTAACATATATCTGAGGTTTTAATTTTTTTAATAATGCAAATTTATTACTCTGAAAGATTACCTAGTAAAAACATTTTCATCTTATTTCCTATCTTAAATATTTGATATCACAAAATCTATAAATATGACCTAGAAAAAATTTCAGATTCAAATGTTTATGAAATATATAATTTAGCATAGCTTTAACATGTTTAAAGGCACACTAAAGACGGAACAAAAAGTAAAAGTAATTTAATATATTTTCAAAATCTTGGTTTTTCTCTTTCTTCCCATTCCCACAATGTAAATCTAAGCCAAAATGCTCTGGTCTTCCTTTTGGCTGTGGAGTCACCTCTCCTCTGGTCCCACCTCTCCTCTCATGAAGGCAGGAAGTTAGCTTTTTTCTTTCACTGGGAAGGCCCCTCGTGAGACCCCACTGCCCTGTGAATGAGGATGCTTGTTCTAAGCTTGTTAATGGGAGTCTCTCACCTCTGCTCCACCTCTTCCACAGCACACACACTGCTTCTCCATTATGAGACAAGCTCATTCCCTCTTCTAAGCTCTTGCTCATGCTGTAAGCATTCCTCTTCCCCTTCTTGGCTGTCTTTAGAGAAGACCAATTCAAGAACCTCTCTGATTTCTCCTAAGGGTTCTGTGGGAAAGCCCTGCCACTTGAGAAGCAAGTACGGGTATCTTCCTAATGAGGAATAGTCCACTCTGCCTTTTGCAACCTTTGGCATCTTCCAGGGAGTTAGATATCTCAGAGCCAGACTTCCTCACCATTAGTCCAAAGAGGTAGGGCACTGCAAGGACATGCTGTGGAAGATGCCTGTGATTCTAGCCTGCAAGAGTTATGATCATCAAACATGTACCTAAAATTCAAAGGGACCTAAGGGAGAAAGAGCCTCAATTAGATCAGCTTATGAATCATTCTGCTTTTAACAAATGATATAAAAGGAGTATTATCAGAGCCCTTAATATAACTTAAATAAGGCATTTATTGATAAGATCGTATTTCTCCAAAGTTTTTGGTTACAGAAAATAGGTAAATTTGAGCAATAAATGGGAATTTCCCACATGGCTAAGGGTTTTCCTGTGGTCCTCATCTCAAATGGGTAGAGGGACAATGGACAATAAGCTGGAGTGAAAGTTGTAAAGTCCCTCTCTTTAATCATCATCTGAGTTTGCTTTCACTTATACCAAGCAAGAGGATAGGAAAGCAGCCATTTACAGTTGTTTGGAGAGCCAAGAGTCTCAGTTTGCCAAAGTGAGACTTATATGTTTGGAATTCAGTTGGAGGCTAGAAGGCTCCAAAAGGCTTGTGATAAATTGGGGAAGCAGCTGTGCCCCTTTGTTTTTGTCACAAAGTGGCACGAGTGATTCCAAAATGATATTAGATGAGCAATTTTTGTGAGTGATTCAATATGGAGACCAGATTTTATCTTAGTGTGTATAAATTCTAACTATTGAAGAAACAAAAGTACGAATCTGTTCTTTCCCTGAGAAATCAAAAATTATATTAACAGAGGCTGCCTTTTTAGAATTCTCTTATATTTATTAAAACTCAAAGTTAACATTTAGAATTATGTCTATGTGATATCAAAAAGTTAATCTCAGAATTCAACCCTTTATCTCATGGAGATACTGAATTAAAATACCCTAAAAGCCAATTTTCAAGATCAAACCTAAGTTATGGTTTAATAGCTAAGAACATAAAATATGTCAACTCTACCACATCATCAGTAAAGATGAGATGCTTCAAACTGCTAACATAGATAACTTAGCAATTCTTGTTTGATGACTATGAAAGCTAATATCAAACTATTTTAAAATTAATATAAAGAAGGACACATATATCTTTTTTTCCCGAAGACTTATCTTACATAAAAAACAAGGAAATAAAACTATAACTGAATAGAGACTTCAAGTTCTTAAAAGAAAACGTCAAATTAACAATAAACATACTACATGTAAGTAAATAATCATGTATAGGATAAATTCTAAAATAATAATTTTAAAAGCACAATATTCAAATTTTATTACAAGTTAAGATTTCAATACAGAAACTTTGCTATGGTGTTGAGTAACCTCATGACATTTAACATTACTTTGGGGAATTTGAAAAATACAATTAGTTATCAGCAATCAATTTGTTGACCCTATTGTTCCCAGATACCATTTGCTACCAGTGGGAAAACGCTGCTTATTCTCTAACTACTATTGTGCACTTCATAACTTGTTAATTAGCACTTAATTTTCCCTTTGCTTAGAGAATAATGATTATTGCCTTCATCTAATACAACAAAGGGCTACCTTTAACAATCAATTTTTTTTAAGTAGCTAATGATTCATAGACAATACCCATCCCCCCATGAGTGCCTTACGTATTCCATCAGAACATAATAACCACTACAATTTTTCAAACTCTGCTAGAGACAGTTAACTTTAATGCTAACATAAATGCAAGATAGCCACTTTGATTATTTTAGGAACAATAAAACTTCGAACATTTTGACCTTTGGAATGAAAATTTCAATCATAATCTTTTTAAACTTGCATACTAACTGAGTAGGATGTGATATAAAATATTTAACATGAAATGGCAAAAGTGAGAAAGTAATTCCTATCAAGCAGATGTTAAAGACACAAAGCACAAACAATAGAAGCTAAAGTCTTTCACTTTTATATTCTTTAAATATAAGAGAGAGAGAGATATATGGAACCATGTGACAATTTTCCCTTGATAAAGGAAGGAATTAGAAAAGGTGACAGTTGACTTCTAAATTATGTCTAAACATCATCTATGGTTTTCAATGGCAGATTCTAATCTGGAGATGAAAATTTCTATCAAAAATTTTTTCTTTATATTTACAGATCAGAGCATGCAGCAGTGTTAAGTGTTAGTTCATTTTTACTGAATCTTATAAATATCATAATGGGATGGATTAATAAAGTAGGTTCTCTATCTCTGGACAGAATGTACACTTAGAGAAGGCAACTCTTCTCTAGTTTCTAAGCCTAAACACATGTTATACTTCATTCAAATAAACATCTTGAAGTGCAAATTTATGAAATCTGGATTGTGATTCTGAGGATAATGAAAAATAAAAATCTAGATATTCTACGTGATAAAAATGAATTTATATTATACAGACACATATAACTTGTGGTTGTGTGTATATTACTGTATATTAATTAATTTCTTACACAGGTGACAGACAGAATGCCAAATAAACAAATAATACGAAGTGAAGAAAATGAAGCCAAAGTACTTTCCAGTATTGATAAAAGTATGAAAGATATTCTTGTTCAAGTTTCCAAATTCTTATTTCTAATTAAATCTATTTAATAAAAAAAATACAACAAACTTTCAAAAAATGTTGGCCAAAACAATTTAGATAAGTGAATTAGCAAAATAACTGTCAAGGAAATTGAAATATTCACACCAAACACTTAGACATAAAATTTTGAAAAGACATCTTGACTAGGTGACCTGATCAAATAATTCCAAATTTTTATTTGTGGCTTATGGTAATCCAGTGAAAGATTAAAAAAAGGCATACATTTGACAAAAATTAATGAGAAAGCCTAAGATTTAATGCTTATTACATAAGTAAAAACAGAAGAAAAAATTAGGTATGGTTTAAATCAGATATGAAGTAAATAAAGTGAAAACAAGGCAACTAAGCAATTGTGTATGGGGAAATTTTAAGGAGTAAAATTTTTAAGTAGTGAGTGGAGATAGGCAGGCATAAAGCCCATTGGCAATAATGTGTTCCTCTGATCTTGGTGATATTCGCTTTTAAGTGATGCCATAACTATTGTAACAATCCTGCATTTGACAGCATTCATCTACTCAGTCCCTGAAGACAGTGAACTTACAAGTAGTGTTTTCCTTTTTTTTGCATTTACTAATGACATATTTAGTTTTATAGGCACTAGTCACAGATTGAACCTTTTTTATGTCTCACTGTGGTGTGTAATTTTTATTTAATAACTGTATGTTTAAAATAATTAGTACTGATGGTTATAATCACTAATTTCCTAAAACTGCAAAAGGCAACTTAATATTTGTGCATAACAGCTGTAATACACAATATTGCACAGAATTAAATTATTACAAACAGTGCCAGCAGTTTTCTATACACAGTACTTAAGATAATTATAAAAAATCATCTTCATTACTGCTTGCTAGCATTTTTTTAACAGTTTAATTTGGATAGGTTACAAAATACATTCAAATCACACAGATATAATTACTGTAAACCCAAGAAGCCATAAAATGTTCCCAACCAAATCCCTTTGACCCTGTTAATCTCTGTTCCTTGTTAATCTAAGGCAAACATTGTTTGTAGTGTGCATTTGTTATAGAATATAAAAAAGGGGGGGGGAGGAAATCCCTTAACAGTTGTTATTGATTTCAGCATTTACCGACTGAGAGTTAAGTGCTGTTTACAAAACAGAACAGATGCAGATGCTGACAAAAAGGTAAACAATTGTTGCATGGCTTCCTGCCAGATTCTGAACCGATATATTAAACTCCAAGTGAAGCACATTTCCCCTATGGATTGCACTTATTGCCACTTCATTTCCTATGTGCTCAGTCTTTCTATTGCCGTGCCTGGCACTAAGCTATTTCCAGTTCTTTGCTGACCCCTGAGGCCTGGTGCTACCACACACGGCCATTAGAGAAGGGAATTGCATGTGTCTGACACGGCCTGAAACCAATTATTTGATATTTTCTTCAGAATGATGCCCAACTCTGTTGGGAATGAGCAATCATGAAATAATTTACCTCCTGATTTAATTTTTTCCTGCACAAATTAGTTGTAGACTGAACTGGCTATACACAGATGCCTGTGACATAGCTCTGTCTTATCAAGATGATACTTGAAATGAAGCACGGGGATCTGAATTGAATAGGTTGGGGAATCCTGCTTTAAAGAGGCATTGACAAGTTTATCAGATATACTGATCACATGTACTCTCTGCTGATTGAAAATGACAGAACCTTAAAGAACTATCAGGATAGTAGGAAAAAACCACAAGGATGCAAACCATAGCAGTGTATTTAATGTTTTTAAACATCCTCCTGTTTTCTGGTTTCCTTTTTGTGTCTTAGAAACCTTGGCACATGATTAAAATTTAACGAAAACTCACATTGGTGCATGACTCAGTGATCTTCACCAAATTTAGTATTTAGTAATTCTGCTTTTAGATATACTCATAAATGTCAAGAAAGTATGTATTTTTCTGTAACTCTAATCCCTATGAGTACCTTACATAGAAATATAAAGGACTTATATTTGTTGTCTGTATATCACAGAAACAATGCAAAACATGAGATTATCACTTATCAATAAACAGAGAGCTTGTACAAATTTGCATATGCTTAATCTAAATAATGAGATATTGAGGCCAACTGTTCAAGCTCTATAAAGACAATAAAAGTCTTTAGAGGGACTCAGTGAACATAAGGCTTCAGCAAAATCTGTGCAGTAATATCTTGTCTATAAAGTCGAACAAGGATTTTTCTCATTTTTACATACTGATTCCACATTAGATCTTAGTTACTAAGTCTTAAAGAGACTGTAATTGCTGCATCTTCCCACTGCTCTTCAAGGTTCAGGCTCTACTAACTAGACCCGTATACCAATAACTGTGAACTTTATGGCTTTTGTAGCCATGACTAAGAAAAATTATAAGAAAAATATCTATTAAAAGTACACACTCTTCAAACAGCTGAAGGACTACTATTTTATTGTGCTACTAAAAGAACATTAACAAAGATGATAATAATTGATTTCAGTACAGTTTGGAAAAAAGATATAGGAAGGCACTATAAAACAATTTTACAATATAACTTTCTCTCACAATGATCATCATAAAATTTGGAGGGTATTTCTCTTCTTTTCAGGACAGGTTATTTCACAAACCTGGGTGTCTACTCCAGTAATTACTACAATGATTAGTACTGTGTGCTTTTCGCTAATGGAAATGCTAATACTGAATTTTAAAGTTAAAATAATTTTTACCTTGGAGGACAAACAATATAATGCCAGATATTCTAAAATCAGTTCACTATGACCATGTCACGGTAATCAAAAATATCAAAACTTCAAATTATTTAGTTTTTCATATATCACTGGCATCATAATTCCAAAGGCCTTATTAGATTTTCATCTCTCACGGGCACTTACCTGCTAACTCAGTACTTCCTATGATTCTATTATGGAAAAGATTAAACAGGTAACAAGGTAAGCTACACTTTTCTAAATAATAGACAAGGGTTTTCTGTTTTTACTCAATGTTGAAAAGAAGTTGCAAAAACAAACTGATAGGTTTTGCTTTTGATTGAAGCAATATACTGTACTTAATTTTAAGTAACTTTTTACTTCCTTACAAGTGCAATTTTAGATCTCCATTTAGATAGCTAACCATCAAAGTGCTTATGAATGTTCTGGTAAAACTAGAAGCAAACTAAATATATATGTATTAAACAAAGGAATAGACATTAAATTTTAAGAATGACAGAGGCAAAAGAACTTCTGACTGAAAATCCACATTATAACTTTTAAACATTTTACCCAAAGCTAAGGATTATTTTCTTATTTCCACATGTGAGGAAGGGATTGGTCTAACTCTCAAAGCTACCAGCAGTTTCTCCTCTATAAATCCCTGTGCAGAGAGATCAATCCATACTCAGAAAAATGCCAATTTAAACAAAGAATTTTAACAGTCCCAGGTGTATAAGACACAGATTTCCCCTCGGTTAAAAAATAACTAAATAAAGGTAAAGATGTTAAATGACAGCTACTTTGAGGCAAAAGATATGTTTTATAACAAATATTTGACTTCATAGATGTGACACTGATGGTCAAAGATTTTCATACTTATATATAAATAATGAAATTAAAAATGTTATAACAATGTATATCTGCCGAGTTGATTTTCATAACAAAGAATGTGGAGGTAAAGGAACAACCATTATAATTCTCAGTTCTGTTAGAGTACATTTTTAAAGGAATCTTACCAATGTCTTTTTGCTTATTAAACTTTTCTTCTTGAACATTTATGAAAACAAGTTTGATACTAATAACTGATTGACAGCATAGTAACCAGAAGTCACATATTACATTTTCTGAGAACCTAAGAAAAAAATATGTCAATTAAACAACATTCAAGCTTATAATAGTCTACTGGAAAATGCCCATATGCTAAATAAGAATTCAGGGATTCATGATCTGTAAAAGCAAAAACCTGTAAACATTTTTACATAAAACAACAGAGCTAAGTATTCACATTTATCACTGTGTTCATAAATCAAGACATAGAATGACATAAATAACTTTAGCAGGGGAAAGCAGAAGTCAGAAAAGTTTTAGAAAGGTTGCATTAGTGACTTACCAAATCACTTTCTACAGAATTTGAATTTCTGGCTTACAACTGCTTCCATGTGTATTACTCATCCACATTCTTTGCTCAGTATAGAATAGTTGCAAAATAAATTTGTTTATTTTTAGAATAATTTTATTTGAACTTCTTTTCAATAATTTGTTTACAATTATTTTCATTCTTCTCTTAATTTGTTACTTATATCTTTAACTAGACAATTTCTTTTTCCAAGTTAAAAAATAAGGGTTTTTAAATCTCAGTATTTTAATCTTTTTAATTTTTAAAACTGTTACTGAATGGTTAATAAGGAATATAAATCTCAAGCTGACTTATGACCCCTCATGAGAAACCAGTAAGTCATTTTTATCTACCATCCTTAGTTTTTGAATGTCATAACTAGAGAATGTGGCTAGTAAAATATTCTTTCCACCTTTAGGAAGAACACACAGGTGTTCTAAGGACTCAATAATTGAGTGCAATTTAGCGTTTGCTAATTGTTGCTGCACGGAAGCAAAAATATTACCCAAACTAAACTACATCCACTTTATCTTTTAGGTAATATACTTTCCACCTTTGTTGCTTTAGTGTCTTTAAAACAAAGATTCAGAGGCCTCTGAACATTTAATGGTGAATAATGGGGTCAGAAGAATAGAGCCATGCAGCAGAAAAACATTTTAGGTAAATAAAGATATGTGTGCATATGCATAATACTACATATCTACCCAACCACGTTAACATACACCCTCCCCTCATACACATCCAGTCATTTTTCTCATAGTTTTTAATCAAATAGATAATTTTCACAGATGATACAACCTTTAGTAGGAAGAATTTAAATACGCCATCAACTCCTTAGGGAAAAAATTCTAGTGTGAGACTTTTCGTTTATTTTCTTATGAGGCACTGAGGTATAGTGGGAAGACACTTCTACTCTTAGTTCCGTCTCCAACTTGATTTGTTAATCAGCCAAAATGCCGTAGTTTTTGTCACCCATAAAACAAGAACTGGAGTTGCTGCACTGCCTAATTTCAGACTGGTGGTGGAGCAAATATAAATTAAATTAAAAAACCCAAAATGTGGAAGCATCTTGCAAACATATCGTTAACATGTAGGATTATTATTAATTAATCGTAAAAAGGATCTTAAACCTAGCAATAATTGCTTCAACTATTTCAGTAACTTAATTACTTTTAGCTTAACTCTGGCAAAAGCCTTATATGTAAGCAGATTACCTGCTTCTCTAGGAATAAAATGAGAGCCTCTTCTAGACATTTTTTTATATTAAGTAAAAAATTAACATTATTATTTTCCTTTTCATGTGTTAGATGGAAAGTCTTGGATATTTTTTTCCTTTCCAAATTTTTCCCAAGCAGAAAATCCAGTGATGTAGCTTTGCACTCTATTACTATCATAGTTGCTTCCAAAATCCAAGGTTGTTTAATTTTATACGTAGAGAATAAATATATGTGTTACAATTCCAGAAAGTCCAACGCAAAAATCAGGATCTGTGGCTCATGGGAATTACTCTTCAAATTATAAAAGGGTTCCTGATCTTGAAAGGGATTTCATTTAGCAAGAGAAAGAAAGACAGTATTTAAGAGAATAGGCTTGGTCATAATTCAGAAATGGATTTGAATCCCAGTCGAGGTACAACCTAGCAGTGGAACTTTGGGAAAGCTCTTTAACTTATCCAACCTCAGTTTCTGCAACTATAAAGTAGGGATAATATCCAAATTTTCAGAGATGTTTGTAAGAATCAAATGGTGTATCAGTGCATAAAGTGCTTAGCATGGTGCATGGCAAATTAAAAGGACCTAAAAAACAGTATCTATTATATAACTAACTTTATATATTTGTAAATAGATAACAAGGAAAAATGAAGATGATCAATGAGAAAATATTAACAAAAATTAATGGTGAATTCATGTTCTGAGTAGCATCCTTTGCAAAGTATATACTTTATTCAGGTTTTTAGTGCAAAATAGAGCCTAAGCTATTTGTGCCTTACCAAAACTCAAGAATCAGATTGGCTGGGAATGACTTTTAACACAGAAAACACTACTTTAAATGGCATGAAAAATTTGTCCTGTCCTGCCTCTTATATAAAGGATGAAATAAAACTAAATAGTTCTAATTTTCACCCTCACCTTGATGGATCACCCTGTGTACTTCTACTATAGAGAGACAGACAGTACAGAAAGGAATCAGTACAGAACATCCTCCAGGCTCAGAAAAAGGGAATACAAGCCCGTTCTCTCTACTGATGGCATGAATGTCCTAGCACATTCTAGGAGAAGCCTCAAGAAGGCTCTGAACATGCCATGTAACCGAACTTGCGGAAGGGAAGGCTTTAGAATCAATTATGCCAAAACCCAAATCACGTTTGACTTTCTTTACATGCTGAAAAAAATACTAAAATTATTTACGTAAGTTTAACATGTACAATTGTTTTCATATGGCTCATGAAATTCTTACCCACAGACTCTTAGGAAAAGATCACTCACTCTTCCATGCTTTATAGTCCTAATTCTGAGGTTTTCATTTTGTTCTTACTTACAGAAGGGTTTGTATGGATACAGAGACACTTTCTGAGAAAAAGTATTTAGTCCATACCTACTATCTATAGCATTGCAGAAATGAGCTGGTTCTTCCCCAGGAAAAAACACAAGTCTTAAATCCCTGCTTTGCCTACTTTAAATACATGCCAGAGAAAAGGCATATGAATTTCTTTCCAATCAACAATACAAAATAATATTGTATTTCCAGTTCTTGCCTGTGATCTTAATTTTCAATGATCTGATTTAAAATGCTACTAGAAAAAAAATTTGAAACAAAAAATAAAACAAAACAAAAACAGTTGGTTGTAGGATCACAGGGGAAGCCCAAAAAAGAATTTCTAGGAATAGCTTCAGATGTCAGCTGGAAGGAGAGACTCTACTTTCTGTTTTTGCTTAATCACGGACTCCCCTCTTCACCCTCCCATCCTCATTAAAAATGCAACTGTAGGAAGTGGGCACTTTCCATACTGTTATTTTCAAGTTTCACTTGGGGAGGAAAAATCACACAGATGAAGATCTAAAGGGCAGTTTTGTATTTGTTACAGTGGCATACAAAGCCACACACTTAGACAGCTAATATATCTCTGTACTGTCAGTCAGCAAAGAAAATAAATGTGACAGTTTCCAATGACAAATTGTAGGTATAAAAAATCTGGTTGTGGAATGATTTCCACATCACAGAGTCAGAATAAGTTTAGAGTTAAAGCTTAGATATTATCTAATATAACCCTTTCATTTTATCAATTAGAACGATATGAAGAGGTTAAATGACTTATCTAAGGTCACAAAAACAAGGGGGTAGGAGATTCAAGACGAGCACCCTTGACTCCTGATACCTGTACTTTTCACCTTCTGAGAGCAGGTACTTGTAAACAAGGAATATATCAGTATTTCATGAAAGAATAACAAGTATGATAAAACAGTGGGGAAAAAAAGCTAATCAACAATATCATTTATTAGTATTTTCAACAACGCTACAACAAAAAACCCTGAAATTGTACTATTACTTTAAAGGAATTTGTGATAACTGAATAAAGATATAACTTTCTTTTAGGAATTTTTTTCCCCATTACTGTTTTGTATTACTTGAAATTTCAGCTTATACTAGTGTGGGGTTAGAAAACAACAAGCATGATTGACATCAGAGATCTAATGGAGATCTTCACCTCTATCTCAGGAGCACAATAGGGTCAAGAGATGTGGTATCCTTCTAGGAGGCTTGGTCTCTTCTGTAGCAATACCATACAAATGCTTCTTTCTGTACACACTTTGCATGCTGGCCTCAATATACTTCTTTACATTTCCCTGAGATCATCACTCAGCTCGTCAGAGCTACTTGAGGAGTAGAAGAGAAATTAGGGTGATTTTGACTGGCCTACTTTCCAATTGTGATTTGTGCCTCCTTAGTCAAAATTCTGCCTTTACCTGGGCTTGAGCGTCTTCTTTACTCTAAAGGATCTTTTCATCCCCAGAGGGATTCTGTTTCCCCTACCCTCAATCTTCCTTAAACAAAATATAAAGGAACTCGGAGAGGGAAGGGGTAGAGGACACCAAGTTTCAACCTCTCACCCACTGGAGATCTTTAGAAACCTTCCAAATACTCAAAGGCATGTATCATACACTCAAGTCTTTCCCTTTCAAGCTAACAATAACCTCAAGAAAAATTCAGAGTAAGATATACAGGGGACCATGACATTTATCCTATGATTGAAATCTCCTAATTGTATCGTTTCATATTAAAATACAGAGAATTTATCTAACTAAAATTTACTACACATAAACAATCCTCTTTTTCAAGCACTGAGAAAAGTAGCAATATCTTTTCTTACATCCAAAGAAAATACAATTTTAAAAGTAAGAGTAACTCGATGACTTAATCACTTAAAAGAGTATCTGTAAAAATAATACTATTCTTTTCTAGAATATATCACCAAATCACAAAGAGTCTATAATATTTACATGATAACATTATTTCACCATTTTCTTCAAATATCAAAACATAAAAATAGACACATAGACCAACGGAACAGAACTGAGAACCCAGAAATAAACCCTTGCATATATGGTCAACTAGTATTTGACAAGGGGACTGAGAATACTCATTGGGGAAAGGGTTAAATAAATGGTGTTGGGAAAAGTGGATAACACATGAAGAAGAATGAAACTGAACCATATCTTACAACATATACAAAAATTAACTCAAAATGGATAAAAGACTTAAACCTAAGACATGAAACCATAAAACTCCTAGAAGAAAGCATAGGGGAAAAGTTCCTTAATGTTGGTCTTGGCAATGATTTTTTGGATATAATACCAAAGGCATAAGCAACAAAAGCAAAAATTAATAAATGGGACTATATCAAACTGAAAAGCTTGTGCACAGCAAAAGAAACTATCAACAAACTGAAAAAATCTATGATAGGGAGAAAATATTTGCAAACCATATATTTAGTAAGGGATCAATATACAAAATACATAAAGAACTCATACAATTCGGTAACAACAACAACAACAAAATCCGATTAAACAATGGGCAGAGGACCTGAATAGACATTTTTCCAAAGAAGACATACAGATGGCCAAGAGGTACATGAAAAGATGCTCAAGATCACTAATCATCAGAGAAATGCAAACCAAAACCACAATGAGATATCACCTTATACGTGGCTATCATCAAAAAGGCAAGAGATAACAAGCATTGGTGAGGATGTAGAGAAAAGGGAACCCATGTGCACTGCTGGTGGGAATATAAATTGCTACAGCAACTGCAGAAAACAGTATGGAATATACATGCACCCCCATGTTTGCTGCAGTATTATTCACAATAGCCAAGATAAGGAAACATCCTAAGTGTGCATTTATGAATGAATGGATAAAGAATATGGGAGATTGAGATAGATAAAATGGACTATAGTTCAGCCATGTGAAAGAAGGAAATCCTGCAATTTGCAACAACATGGATGGACTTTGAAGGCATTATGCTAAGTGAAATAAGTCAGACAGTCAGACAGAGATAGACAAATACTATATGATATCACTTATATGTGAAATCTAAAAAAACTAAACTCATAGAAACAGAGTATTAAGGTAGTTACCAGGGGATGGGGGATGGAGGAAATGAGGAGATATTGGTCAAAGGGTACAAAGTTCCAGTTAGAAGATTTAAAATTTCTGGGGATTTAATGCACAGCATTGTGATTATAGTAATAATAATGTATTACATACTTGAAAGTTGCTAAGAAAGTAAACCTTAAGTGTTCTCACCACACAAAAGTAATGGTAATTATGTGACATGATGGAGATATTAGCTAATACTATGGTAGTAATCGTTTTGAAGTATTAAGTGTACAAATATTAAGGGTACAAATCAACAAGTTGTACATCTTAAACAGTGTTATATGTCAATTATATTTCAATAAGGCTGGAAAAAAGAGACTAGTGTATATACAAGGTCTGCTTAAGATATCTCAGTAGATCACAAAATAAGCATTATGAAGTCTTCGAATGAGAAGACTGTGGGATAGTTTAGGGGAAAGTAAAACAGTGACAACACTAAAGTAGATTTAGCATACAGAGGATTCACAACAGTGTTCTTAATGGAATGAGCTATTTCCATCCCGTTCTTTTAGGCAGTAGAGCACAGTTATAGTCAGGGCATTGCAGTCAGACAGACCTGAGTTTATATCCTGGCTTTACTTTGTAACCTTGACCAAATTACTTAATATCTCTATATCTTAGTTTTCTCACTATATAATAGAGATAAATAAGGGTACCTACCTTGTTGGGTGGTTAGAAGGATTAAATGAAATAATGTGCTGCAATGTCTGACCCAATAAATGCTAACTCTTGTTACTTAAGGAAGGTCTAGAGTTTCAGGCAAAATATCGAAGACTTGGGCTTCCCTAGTTGCACAGTGGTTAAGAATCCGCCTGCCAATGCAGGGGACACGGGTTTGAGCCCTGGTCCAGGAAGATCGCACATGCTGTGGAGCAACTAAACCCATGCACCACAACTATTGAGCCTGCCCTCTAGAGCCCGCATGCCACAACTACTGAAGCCCCCGTGCCTAGAGCCCATGCTCTGCAACAAGAGAAGCCACCGCAGTGAGAGGCCAGCACACCACAACGAAGAGTAGCCCCTGCTCGCTGTAACTAGAGAGCCTGCGGGCAGCAACGAAGACCCAACGCAGCCAAAAAAAAAAAAAAAAAAAAATCGAAGACTTGGTGAGTGTAAACATATACTAAAGACAATATACAACCCATTCAAGCCAATCTAGATTTTATTCAAATAGGAATATAAATTATAAATTTTATTAAGTATTTATAAATTATTATTATTATTTTGCTAATCTCAAGCTGTATTTCCTTAATAAATAAAATTTGGTCATTGGGCAAAATATTAGTGGAAGATATGACTGCTCTGTTAAGAGTTAGTTTAGGAGTTCTCACACAGCATTAACAGCAGTTACTCAGTTTTCTTCCCTTTACCATGTCTAGCTTAGAAACCTTAAACACGGTAGCTGCTAAATGCCTTGCCTGTGGCAGGTACTCAATATAGCAGAACGGAACTGATTTTCAGGCAGCCCACTTGAACAGTGCTGTTTGAAATTTCTTTTACAAGTGACAAAGAATTTAATTTTACACTTTGAGACAAGACCCAACAGCATGGTGGTTAAGAACATGGGTCTTGAAGACATAGAGATCTACATGTGAATCCTGACTCTGGGCAAGTGACTCAAGGCAAGTTAATCTTTCTAAGTTTCTTTCTTTGTTTATCAAATTGGGATAATAAGGAAAGGGATGCACTTAGTACAGTGCTTGGCACATGGAAAGCATTCGTTTAACAAGTGATTTATATCAAAGTTCAGATAAAGCAGCTTGAGAAAGATCAGTGCACTTGGACTTGTGGAAAGTGCTTCAAATTTTGGTGTAAAAGCCAACGCACATAGTTCTCTCTCACAAAAGGGAAAACACCTCAATATCAGCCCTAAAGACTCCATAGCAATTTACACTTATTTTTAACCATATGGATCTTTTCTTCTGGCATAAACTAAACTATATTTAGCACATATAAAACTTTCATGTTGAAAGTACTTTACAAGTAAGCATAAACTTTTTGAGAGGACATAAAAATTATAGAAAATAAGTACACTTATGAAAATGCATTTAAAATTTATGTAATAATTAAAATGAAAATCTATTTACTTTGTTCCTAAATTCACTGATTTTGTATTCTGCTGTAACTTAAACATGGCTGATGCACCTCTGTTCTGTGATGTGACACAGCTTCCTGAAGAAAATAAAAATTCTAAGACAAAACATTAAATTATTTGAAAATTCATATATCATATTCATATAATAGATTCATATTCATATATCAGAGCAATTTGGTATTGTGGTATTTTATTAAGGAAGGTAGGTAAAAATATAGTGAGCTATGGAAATTTTTATGAAATGATCATAAATTCAAAAATAGCAATTCACCAAATGATAATTTTCAAATAATTAAAAAATATAGTTTATGAACATATTTAGAAACATACCTCAGCATTCTATGTAAAGCATGAGTAATCATAATTTTCAAAATAATCATATTTTTTACCTTAATTTTTCTTCACTGGTAGGAAATTAAAATGACAAGAAAAATTTATTATATCATAATAGATTCTTTTATCTTTTATCTTTTGAATAAAATTAGGAATCT
This sequence comes from Hyperoodon ampullatus, assembly GCF_949752795.1. NCBI lineage: Eukaryota > Metazoa > Chordata > Mammalia > Artiodactyla > Ziphiidae > Hyperoodon > Hyperoodon ampullatus. The sequence continues at coordinate 99,893,548 of NC_136917.1, read as the reverse complement.
TCAAATCCTCTTTTATTATATATATTCTTGTAGGAACAACATTAGGGGAACTTTAAAAATCAGCTGTAGTTAATGCTATGCTTCCATAACCAATTATAATATAGAATTTTATAATTAGTATTTCATAATAGGGCCATATTGGCATTGGCTGACTAAAATATTACAATTTTAAACTTCCAATTTTCATTAATAAAAATTTCAACAAGTGTTCAACAATTCTTTTTACTTAATAATGCTTCAGCTCTGGGGCTTCCCTGGTGGCGCAGTGGTTGAGAATCTGCCTGCCAATGCAGGGAACACGGGTTCAAGCCCTGGTCTGGGAGGATCCCACATGCCGCAGGGCAACTGGGCCTGTGAGCCACAACTACTGAGCCTGCACATCTGGAGCCCGTGCTATGCAACGAGAGAGGCCACGATACTGAGAGGCCCGCGCACCGCGATGAAGAGTGGCCCCCGCTTGCCACAACTAGAGAAAGCCCTTGCACAGAAACCAAGACCCAACACAGCAAAAATAAATTAATTAATTAAAAATAATAATAATAATTTAAATGACAGGAAAGAACACACTTCTATTACTCTACTTAGAGAAAAAGAAATGCATAAGAGAAATGTGTAGTGGAGAATTTCAGAACATTTATTTTCTGATTTATTTTCAAATTTGTAATTAAGTTTAACCAAATAGAAAAGTTAGAAAATTAAAGATATCAATACTGGAGAGGGTGTGGAGAAAAGAGAACCCTCTTGCACTGTTGGTGGGAATGTAGACTGATACAGCCACCATGGAGAACAGCATGGAGGTTCCTTAAAAAAACTAAAAATAGAACGACCATATGACCCAGCAGTCCCACTACTGGGCATATACCCTGAGAAAACCATAATTCAAAAAGACACATGCACCCCAATGTTCACTGCAGCACTATTTACAATAGCCAGGTCATGGAAGCAACCTAAATGCCCATCGACAGATGAATGGATAAAGAAGATGTGGTACATATATACAATGGAATATTATTCAGCCATAAAAAGGAACAAAATTGGGTCATTTGTAGAGATGTGGATGGATCTAGAGACTGTCATACAGAGTGAAGTAAGTCAGAAAGAGAAAAACAAATATCATATATTAACACATATATGTGGAACCTAGAAAAATGGTACAGATGAACTGGTTTGCAGGGCAGAAATAGAGACACAGATGTAGAGAACAAACGTATGGACACCAAGGTGGGGAAGTGGTGGTGGGGGGGGGACGGTGGTGGTGGTGGTGGTGGTGGGATGAATTGGGAGACTGGGATTGACATGTATACACTAATATGTATAAAATAGATAACTAATAAGAAACTGCTGTATAAAAATAAACAAATAAAATTCGAAAATTCAAAAAAAAAAAAAAGAAAATTAAAGGTATCAAAAGGTTTAAGTTAAACCAAACAGAAATTTTAAAAATCACTAACCCAAAGCATGCACTGCTCCTCTATGCCTGCTGGAGCTCTTGCTTGTTTTAATCACACGGACAGCACTTTCTTTGAACTGCAGCTCACAAAAATTTTCAAGAAATTTTGCCATTTCTTCTGTAACAGTATCCAGGTAAGTTTCTTTAATGAATTTCACTGTTGAGGATGGAGCTAAAATTTCACGTAGTGTGTTAAAATCCTCTTTTATCATTGAGTATAACTTAAGCATTGTACCTTGGTATCCATCAGCCATTATGTCTAAATTTGCTTCTTTGCTGTAAGAAGGAAAACAGTTCTGCAGAAGTTTAGTCAACAGTTTATTCTGTATGTTTTGGTACTTGATTGTAACTTCTGATTCTGGATACAGAAATAAGAGTTGTTGTATGCATTGATTTTTCAACAAAATTTTTTGCTGTGAATTGTTTATTTCATTGTGGGTTTGTAATTTGCTCACTAAGAAGCGTCGAAGATGTAGTCTTATATCATCCCATATAGACTTTACATCCATAGAGGAATGATCTTCAACAGAATGAAGAGAAGTACTAGAGAGGAAATGGAAAGATGTTCCACTTAGAGTGGATGGGAAGGAAACACTGCTGTGGCAGGAGAGGTCCCAAAGTAAATCCAATACCATTTCTTCTTGATTTTGTTCATTCTTCAACAAATCTTGCTAATAAAAGTAAATTTTAATGTTAGAAATGTGATTAACTATAAGAGTAGCAGGAAAAAATGATTTCTACAATCATACAGAATTTCATAATAATTCATTTCAATTTAGAATCAATACTATGATGTTTTCAAAAAAAACTTCTTTTTGCATTTGAAAGTTAATCTATTCAGACATTTTAGAATATTATCTTTATGGTCTGTTAAATTTTGTAAAGCCCAGGTGATGAACTAATTTTTCAATTAGATTTCTCGACACATAGTTTTTAGCCCTCATTGTTATCCATTCCTGATATAACCTGAGCTGTATGGGAGCTTTAGCTTAAAAATTCTAAATAAAAATCTATAGTAAAATATCAACTGAAATGTACTCCTAAGATGAAATAAATTTAAGATCATGCCCCTAATTAATACCTAGTAGATAATTTTCATGCCTGAATGAGTATACTTATTATTATACATCTCCAAATGAACATAGAGAACAGAGACCTTTAAACATAGTATGTTCCTAGGGGTTACTAATAGCTGCCATCCTGAGAAATAAAAGTTAATACATTTAAAGACTTTAACTTTCATTTAAATTCCTTTTTGAGAGTCTTGTTAAGAAAGATTTTACTTTGGAAAGTAATCTGAGAATATTTCAGTTCTCTCCAAAGAAATAACTAACTCAAAATGGGAAAAAATACTCTCAGAATTGTTCCTCAAACCGTAAGAAATTTTTTTTTAATATTTTCTGTGTTAACTGACAGAAACAATAGTAGGTGTAATTAGGAATAGAAAAGGGACAAAAATTTACTTTGTTTTTGGACTTTGAATTACATGCACAAATTACATGCACAAATTCTCCTTACATGCTGACTCTCCTAATTATGTCTATTTCAGGTAGTACTGAAATTAGTTTATATTCTCTAAGTAGCAACAAGCTGATTATTTAAAAAACAAAACAAAACAGAACAACAACGGAAGCAAGGTTCAAGCTGTATAAAATCAGGCCAGCTTGGAAATTACCAATTGACAAAGGTGTTATGTGTGACTCAGAAAAATGAACAACTCCTAGACAAATTCCAGGGCTCTCTCTCAGTCATTCTAAGCATTGTGATCTCTAATTTAATGTTCTGTCTGTAATAAATAATAATACCTAATATCTATGTAGTAGTTTATTATATAAAAAGCACTTTTTGATACAGTCTCTGACTTCTTCATAATGAAAACTCTGTGACATAGATACTTAAAACCCTAATTTACAGATAAGGACACTAAAGTGCAATGTGTTTAAGTTACTTTCCAAATGTCACACATAATAAAGCACAGAACCAAGAATGGATGCCTGGTTTCATTCTCCTCATCCACGTTCTTTCTACTACACTCTAGAGAATCAAAAAGTGAATTGACTTTTCTGAAGCTCCATTTTCTCTCTTCCTTTTTATTTAGTTCTTTTGATACTTCTGGAAAATAAATGTGCTTAGATAGAGTCCAGAACACCAGCATTATGGTAAATTCTATAGAGCAAACTGGTCATATTAGTGCTTCAGACTTGGGTTTCTTTAAATCAGTCAATAACTGTAAATATTTGATCAAGCAAACATTTAAAGAATGATAGATTTAAAACATGTGAACATGTGTTAAGTATGATTGCTTAAATTTTGAAAATGACTTCATACAACTGCCATAATGAGAACCTCTGTTTCTTATTTAGTTAGATAATTAATAAATAAAAACTTTCTATGGAAAAAAATAGATGTATGAAAAAAGTTCTGTCAAGATTGACACTTTCAGCATGTAAAAACTTGACAAGGTCGTTTTAATCTGGATCTGTTTTAATAATGTGGTTCTTTTCTCAAAATAACATGATCAATTATGTTAAAACAGCTAGGTCTGGAAGAGGCCTATCAGTCTAATGAATTTGAGCAAAACTAAGGCGGCCTTTGCCCTGCAGTGAATAGAGAATGACTTATGTGTGACAGATTAAAAGATAATTAAAAGCTTTTGCTTTTAATTAAATGAGAAAGCATTATTATATCAATATTAATGAAATTCATTACACATGGTTCTTAATAGAAATTAAAGGAATAACTATATCCATATTTATTCTTCAAGGCTCCACCTTCAAGAGATAATGGGTGAGAGGATTTTTAAAAGAATAAGCCTTCAGGGCACATAATCTTCCTTTCTCTTTCTTTTATTACTTTGTAAACATTAAAGAGACACCTGCAATAATAACAATAGCCAAAAAATTTTTCATCTGATTCTGTCATCCTAAGCCATCTACAACCTCAAGATATTTTCCACATCTGCCTTAGTCAATGTTTGATGTTTACACAAAAAGTGCCTTTTTTCCCTAAATTAAATTAAAACCGTAGCTACAGAAATCCTGTTTTCTAACAATTGTGCTGTTTCTCTAGTTTTTGGAAGCTAGCTACCCTTGTAGATACAGGTGTAATAACATAAGTATTTCTTATTGAAGGCTACAAAAACCTCTCTAACATAGAGGGTGGTCAGTATCCAAGAATGACCAATGTAATAATTCTCCATCAATTAACAGTGTCCTATAAATTGCTGCCTTGATTGAAAAGAACTGGATATGCCTGCAGGTTGGGGATGAAGGGAATAATGGACAAGGCTACTTAATAGATACAACTGATGATGATCTTATTGTGCTTAGTAATGAGCACAAGAAAATGAGTAGTTGTGAAGGGACACAAAATGTAATAGATACCAACTTTTCTGATAGACAATCGTGGTACATTTCAGTACATTTTGTGGTGTTGATATGGTATACATCACACCACAAATCCCTCAGGAATTATAATGTTTAATGCCCATTTATGCAAAACCTCATTTTATTATAAAAATCATAGTGAAAAATAAAAACACATAGCTCACTGGATTCCACTAAGGATATAGAAACAAAACACAAACCCTAACCCCTAGATATGGTGGGCTAATATGGTCAATGGAATAAATATTTACGTACAGAAATTGAATGAAATGTATTCCATGTTCACCCCCCCCCACTCCACTGTTAAAACAAAGATTCTATTTTTTTTTTTTTACCAGTGCTTTGAGAAATTTTATCATATCTCCATGGGGAATGGATGGTGACTTGGATGAATTATAATTATAATTATTTAGCCATTCAAAACAATCAGTTGTTGTTTGTAGCTGCACATCTGGACATTGTTTGTTAACTTCAGACTGTATTTCTTTAATGCAGTGTTCTATGCTATAAAAAAGAAAAGAAAAATTATTTTAGTGGGAAGTAGGTAATGGTTCTGTCTCATAATATCACAGATCCTGAAATGTTTATATGCAGTACCCGGTGGCATACAATTTACAAAATTATAAAACATTCATATATGAAAATAGTAACAAAGAAACTATATATTTTCATTCATAATTGAAAACTGAAAGCTCAAATTTTCTGGCCATTTCAATTCAAATGCAATAGAGGAAACATATCTAGCTACTCAAAGATGAATTAGAAGTTCTTTTGTGTTAAATCAAAAATCAAGTATAGATGCAATGAAATAATGATCCTCTTGATAAGCAAGCAGTGGACGGAAGACAGAGATAAAATATTCTTGATGACCGAAATCAGAAACATACACTATATACTAATATGTGAATGACTACATAAATTATGGAAAACCTCAATCAGTGCAATATTAAGAAATCACAAAAGGTACAAAAAACTTATAAGTTTAAAAGTTGTAAAACATACATGCTATATATACACTGTTACTACAGCTAAGTACCTTTTCCTGCCATCAAACTCTACTCCAAAAAAAAAACCCCCAAAACATGCTAAAGATGGCATGTTAAAAAAAAAGACTGGAAGGAAATGAAACAAAAGGTTAATAGCAATTATCCCTGGGTGATGAAATTTGGTGTTTTTAATTTTACTTTTCTATATTTTCTAAATTTTTTGAAGGTGTAAGATGAAATTCTTCATTTACAAATAAATAAATAAACAGAGAAAACATGCCCAACTGCATCCTCCAATATATATATGTTTAAAAAATTCCGTTAAAAGTATCCTTAGCTCTGAAACTAAAAAGATGCACTATTTTATTTTAATTTTCATTTAAAAATCTGTGCATTAATTATCATAAATCTTTGTGGAGTAAACTGGTGACCTTAAGCATAATGTCATCTGTGGAGCCACATGGATATGACATATTACTACCACCTGATGGCAGCATATCTAAACTGCAAGAAAGCTTATAAACAGGAAAATTATTTTGAAGCTGAATCTCTTCACCCCAAACTGACAAGTTATGCATTTGCCTCTTAATAGTATTAAGAAACATCTGTTACTAAAAAGGTTACTACTGTTTTGAAAATATCATTGCTATTAATTATCGATTCCATGTGATAGAAACACGGAGGCTTTGGAAACCAAGCTCTGATGATTAAAATTGATGTCATATGAAATTCTCTTCTTCGAAATTCGTATAAGGTATTGGTTGCATATAAAACATACACTGTAAAACTTTAAGGAAAAATTTTCAGGAGACTTCTGAGCATGAGCGAATTCAAACTAAATTACCTTGAAACAAATACATTCTGAGAATCAAAGAGCCTTTTCATGAAAACAAAGAACTTGCAAGAAAAACAATACCTCCTTAGGCCACAGGCCACTCAGTTTCCTGATGAGACAGTCTTACTCAGGAATACCAGTTCTAAGCCTGACACAAGATTGGCATATATTTTCTTAATTTACGTAAGCACTTCTATGGACTGAGAAACATGATGCCCAAAGCACATACCTTGACTCTAGGGACTGGTTATCAAAGGTTTTTATTATAGCATCCTCCTGTGTCTCACTCAGTCAAACCTAATAGATTACAGCAATGTGAATTGGAAAGGCTCAGCCGTTAGTCTACCTAAATCTATTTCAATCAAGACTCAGCTTTTAGGCTAATCTCTAACATGTGAATCTGGGTAGAGGCCAATAACTACAACTTATAAATAGAGTAAAGCCTTCAGAGAGCGAGATATTCTAGTAATTGGTCCAAACACTGATAAAGGGATTGAGCAGTTGCATTTCAGAGGACCTCCCTCGTTGATACAAACTAAGACAGTTGAAATGGCTTTTAAAATCATTTTGTCACAAGTTTTAAAATGACAGAATTCACCTGTACCTGATTTTGTTTTTATGTGGCTAAATATCTTGTCATTCTGCCATTCACCACTGTCTATACATCTTACTTTAAAAGTCTGAAGTCTAGAGATTTATCCCCTGATTATATTCAAAATGAATATTTTCAAAATTTAAGATGAATATCAGTTTGGCAATTTATCTTCTTTAACTGAAGTCAAAATTAATTTAAAAAATAATTTTCAACATCTAAAAGGTAACATTATTTTCACATATGTGTAGTAACATTGCTGATGGAGATGGTGATCTTGGGTGGGAGGAGGTCTATATATATCCTCAAACTTAAATGATGCAAGATCTTGATCTAGCTTTTCAGAAATAACATGATACTTCTCTTTATTCTGGTTTAAGTGTTTTTTGTTTTACTGTAAGTTGCTTCTAATTTTCTTTAGAAACAAGGTCAGTCATGAAAACATAACCAAGGTAATTCAGCAAATAGAAATCCAGTTAGCACATTTATTAACCAAAAATGGCAAAAGTCTAATGTAGATATAGAATCTCTGCCCTAAACAGTTTAAATCCCCAAATTTACAAAATTAGTTGGCTTAGCAAGGACTTTCTAAAAGCATATTCTTAACTTTATTTGTAATATTAAAACCATTGAAAATAGCCTAAATGTCCATCAATAGGAGAATAGTTATATTCACTCAGTGAAATAGTCATGAAAATAAACTAGAAATACAGTTATCAACATAGATGAATCTAAAAAATGTAATGTTGAGAGGGAAAAAGGTATAAATGAATACAAACCATACAGTAGTTTGAAAACATACCATATGATCCTACATGTTGTTCAGGATTATAAAAATATGTAGTAAAAGTGTAAAGAAATGTGCTGGAAAAGGAGTACAATCTATAAAAATGCTGAATCACTGTGATGTACACCTGAAACTAATACAGTATTTTATTTTATTTTAATTTTTTAATTTAATTTTATTTATTTTTTTATACTGCAGGTTCTTATTAGTCATCAATTTTATACACATCAGTGTATACATGTCAATACCAATCGCCCAATTCAGCACACCACCATCCCCACCCCTCCCGCGGATTTCCCCCCTTGGTGTCCATACGTCTGTTCTCTACATCTGTGTCTCAACTTCTGCCCTGCAAACCACTTCATCTGTACAATTTTTCTAGGTTCCACATACGTGTGTTAATATACGATATTTGTTTTTCTCTTTCTGACTTACTTCGCTCTGTATGACAGTCTCTAGATCCATCCACATCTCTACAAATGACCCAATTTTGTTCCTTTTAATGGCTGAGTAATATTCCATTGTATATATGTACCACATCTTCTTTATCCATTCGTCTGTCGATGGGCATTTAGGTTGCTTCCATGTCCTGGCTACTGTAAATAGTGCTGCAATGAACATTGGGGTGCATGTGTCTTTTTGAATTATGGTTTTCTCTGGGTATATGCCCCGTAGTGGGATTGCTGGATCATATGGTAATTCTATTTTTAGTTTTTTAAGTGACCTCCATACTGTTCTCCATAGTGGCTGATAAAATTTACATTCCCACAAACAGTGCAAGAGGGTTCCCTTTTCTCCACACCCTCTCCAGCATTTGTTATTTGTAGATTTTCTGATGATGCCCATTCTAACTGGTGTGAGGTGATACCTCATTGTAGTTTTGATTTGCATTTCTCTAATAAATAGTGATGTTGAGCAGCTTTTCATGTGCTTCTTGGCCATCTGTATGTCTTCTTTGGAGAAATGTCTATTTAGGTCTTCGGTCCATTTTTGGATTGGATTGTATGTTTCTTTAATATTAAGCTGAATGAGCTGTTTATATATTTTGGAGATTAATCCTTTGTCTGTTGATTCGTTTGCAAATATTTTCTCCCATTCTGAGGGTTGTCTTTTCGTCTTGTTTATGGTTTCCTTTGCTGTGCAAAAGCTTTGAAGTTTCATTAGGTCCCATTTGTTTATTTTTGTTTTTATTTCCATTACTCAAGAAGGTGGATCAAAAAAGATCTTGCTGTGATTTATGTCAAAGACTGTTCTTCCTATGCTTTCCTCTAAGAGTTTTATAGTGTCCGGATTTACATTTAGGTCTTTAATCCATTTTGAGTTTATTTTTGTGTATGGTGTTAGGGAGTGTTTTCATTTTATTCTTTTACATGTAGCTGTCCAGTTTTCCCAGCACCACTTATTGAAGAGACTGTCTTTTCTCCATTGTATATCCTTACCTCCTTTCTCATAGATTAGTTGACCATACGTGCGTGGGTTTATCTCTGGGCTTTCTATCTTGTTCCATTGATCTATGTTTCTGTTTTTGTGCCAGTACCATATTGTCTTGATTACTGTAGCTTTGAAGTATAGTCTGATGTCAGGGAGTCTGATTCCTCCAGTTCCATTTTTTTCCCTCAAGACTGCTTTGGGTAGTCGGGGTCTTCTTTGTCTCCATACAAATTTTAAGACTTTTTGTTCTAGTTCTGAAAAAAATGCCAGTGGTAGTTTGATAGGGATTGCATTGAATCTGTAGATTGCTTTGGGTAGTAGAGTCATTTTCACAATATTGATTCTTCCCATCCAAGAACATGGTATATCTCTCCATCTCTTTGTATCATCTTTAATTTCTTTCATCAGTGTCTTATAGTTTTCTGCATACAGATCTTTTGTCTCCCTAAGTAGGTTTATTCCTAGGTATTTTATTCTTTTTCTTGCAATGGTAAATGGGAGTGTTTCCTTAATTCCTCTTTCAGATTTTTCATCATTAGTGTATAGGAATGCAAAAGATTTCTGTACATTATTCTGTATCCTGCAACTTTACCAAATTCATTGATTAGCTATAGTCATTTTCTGGTGACATTTTTAGGATTCTCTATGTATAGTATCATGTCATCTGCAAACAGTGACAGTTTTACTTCTTCTTTTCCAATTTGTATTCCTTTTATTTCTTTTTCTTCTCTGATTGCCGTGGCTAGGACTTCCAAAACTATGTTGAATAACAGTGGTGAGAATGGACATCCTTGTCTTTTTCCTGATCTTAGAGGAAATGCTTTCAGTTTTTCACCATTGAGAATGATGTTTCCTGTGGGTTTGTTGTATATGGCCTTTATTAGGTTGAGGTAGGTTCCCTCTATGCCCACTTTCTGGGGAGTTTTTATCATAAATGGGTGTTGAATTTTGTCAAAAGCTTGTTCTGCATCTATTGAGATGATCATATGGTTTTTATTCTTCAATTTGTTAACATGGTGTATCACACTGGTTGATTTGCGTATACCGAAGAATCCTTGCATCCTGGGATAAAACCCACTTGATCATGGTGTATGATCCTTTTAATGTGTTTTTGGATTCTGTTTGCTAGTATTTTGTTGAGGATTTTTGCATCTATATTCATCAGTGATATTGGTCTGTAATTTTCTTTTTTTGTAGTATCTTTGTCTGGTTTTGGTATCGGGGTGATGGTGGCCTCATAGAATGAGTTTGGGAGTGTTCCTTCCTCTGCAATTTTTTGGAAGAGTTTGAGAAGGATGGTGTTAGCTCTTCTCTAAATGTTTGATAGAATTCACCTGTGAAGCCATCTGGTCCTGGACTTTTGTTTGTTGGAAGATTTTTAATCACAGTCTCAATTTCAGTGCTTGTGATTGGTCTGTTCATATTTTCTATTTCTTCCTGGTTCAGTCTTGGAAGGTTATACCTTTCTAAGAATTTGTCCATTTCTTCCAGGTTGTCCATTCTATTGGCATAGAGTTGCTTGTAGTAGTCTCTTAGGATGCTTTGTATTTCTGTGGTGTCTGTTGTAACTTCTCCTTTTTCATTTCTAATTTTATTGATTTGAGTCATCTCCCTCTTTTTCTTGATGAGTCTGGCTAATGTTTTATCAATTTTGTTTATCTTCTCAAAGAACCAGCTTTTAGTTTTATTGATCTTTGCTATTGTTTTCTTTGTTTCTATTTCATTTATTTCTGCTCTGATCTTTATGATTTCTTTCCTTCTGCTAACTTTTGTTTGTTCTTCTTTCTCTAGTTCCTTTAGGTGTAAGGTTAGATTATTTATTTGAGATTTTTCTTGTTTCTTGAGGTAGGCTTGTATAACTATAAGATTCCCTCTTAGAACTGCTTTTGCTGCATCCCATAGGTTTTGGATCGTTGTGTTTTCATTGTCATTTGTCTCTAGGTATTTTCTGATTTCCTCTTTGATTTCTTCAGTGATCTCTTGGTTATTTAGTAACGTATAATTTAGCCTCCATGTGTTTGTGATTTTTATGGTTTTTTTCCCCTGTAATTCATTTCTAATCTAATAGCGTTGTGGTCAGAAAAGATGCTTGATATGATTTCAATTTTCTTAACTTTACTGAGGCTTGATTTGTGACCCAAGATGTGATCTATCCTGGAGAATGTTCCGTGTGCACTTGAGAAGAAAGTGTAATCTGCTTTTTTTGGATGGAATGTCTTATAATTATCAATTAAATCTATCTGGTCTATTGTGTCATTTAAAGCTTGTGTTTCCTTATTTATTTTCATTTTGCATGATCTGTCCATTGGTGTAAGTGAGGTGTTAAAGTCCCCCACTATTACTGTGTTACTGTGGATTTCCTCTTTTATAGCTGTTAGCAGTTGCCTTATGTATTGGAAGTGCTCCTATGTTGGGTGCATATATATTTATAATTGTTCTATCTTCTTTTTGGATTGATCCCTTGATCATTATGTAGTGTCTTTCCTTGTCTTTTGTAACATTCTTTATTTTAAAGTCTATTTTATCTGATATGAGTATTGCTACTTCAGCTTTCTTTTGATTTCCATTTGCATGGAATATCTTTTTCCATCCCCTCACTTGGAGTCTGTATGTGTCCCTAGGTCTGAAGTGGGTCTCTTGTAGACAGCATATATATGGGTCTTGTTTTTGTATCCATTCAGCCAGTCTATGTCTTTTGGTTAGAGCATTTAATCCATTCACGTTTAAGGTAATTATCGATATGTATGTTCCTATGACCATTTTCTTAATTGTTTTGGGTTTGTGTTTGTAGGTCCTTTTCTTCTCTTGTGTTTCCCACTTAGAGAAGTTCCTTTAGCATTTGCTGCAGAGCTGGTTTGGAGGTGCTGAATTCTCTTAGCTTTTGCTTGTCTGTAAAGCTTTTGATTTCTCCATCAAATCTGAATGAGATCCTTGCTGGGTAGAGTAATCTTGGTTGTAGAGTAATCTAGGTTCTTCACTTTCATCACTTTAAGTATATCATGCCACTCCCTTCTGGCTTGTAGAGTTTCTGCTGAGAAATCAGCTGTTAACCTTATGGGAGTTCCCTTGTATGTTATTTGTCATTTTTCCCTTGCTGCTTTCAATAATTTTTCTTTGTCTTTAATTTTTGCCAATTTGATTACTATGTGTCTCAGTGTGTTTCTCCTTGGGTTTATCCTGTATGGGAATCGCTGCGCTTCCTGGACTTGGGTGGCTATTTCCTTTCCCACGTTAGGGAAGTTTTCGACTATAATCTCTTCAAATATTTTCTCGTCCTTTCTCTCTCTCTTCTCCTTCTGGGACCCCTATAATGTGAATGTTTTTGCATTTAATGTCATCCCAGAGGTCTCTTAGGCTATCTTCATTTCTTTTCATTCTTTTTTCTTTAGTCTGTTCCGCAGCAGTGAATTCCATCATTCTGTCTTCCAGGTTACTTATCCGTTCTTCTCCCTCAGTTACTCTGCTATTGATTCCTTCTAGTGTAGTTTTCATTTCAGTTATTGTATTGTTCATCCCTGTTTGTTTGTTCTTTAATTCTTCTAGGTCTTTGTTAAACATGTCTTGCATCTTCTCAACCTTTGCCTCCATTCTTTTTCCGAGGAACTGGATCATCTTCACTATCGTTATTCTGAATTCTTTTTCTGGAAGGTTGCCTATCTCCACTTCATTTAGTTGTTTTTCTGGGGTTTTATCTTGTTCCTTCATCTGGTACATAGCCCTCTGCCTTTTTATCTTGTGTATCTTTCTGTGAATGTGGTTTTTGTTCCACAGGCTGCAGGATTGTAGTTCTTCTTCCTTCTGCTGTCTGCCCTCTGGTGGATGAGGCTATCTAAGAGGCTTGTGTAAGTTTCCTGATGGGAGGGACTGGTGATGGGTAGAGCTGGCTGTTGCTCTGGTGGGGAGAGCTCAGTAAAACTTTAATCCACTTGACTGTTAATGGGTGATGCTGGGTTCCCTCCCTGTTGGTTGTTTGGCCTGAGGCAACCCAACACTGAAGCCTACCTTGGCTCTTTGGTGGGGCTAATGACAGACTCTGGGAGGGCTCATGCTAAGGAGTACTTCCCAGAACTTCTGCTGCCTGTGTCCTTGTCCCCATGGTGAACCACAGCCACCCCCCGCCTCTGCAGGAGGCCCTCCAATGCTAGCAGGTAGGTCTGTTTCAGTCTCCCCCGGGGTCACTGCTCCTTCCCCTGGGTCCCTATGTGCACACTACTTTGTGTGTGCCCTCCAAGAGTGGAGTTTTTGTTTCCCCCAATCCTGTCGAAGTCCTGCAATCAAATCCCACTAGCCTTCAAAGTCTGATTCTCTAGGAATTCCTCCTCCCATTGCCAGACCCCCAGGTTGGGAAGCCTGATGTGGCGCTCAGAACCTTCACTCCAGTGGGTGGACTTCTGTGGTATAAGTGTTCTCCAGTCTGTGAGTCACCCACCCAGCAGTTATGGGATTTGATTTTACTGTGATTGTGCCCCTCCTACCATCTCATTGTGGCTTCTCCTTTGTCTTTGGATGTGGGGTATCTTTTTTGGTGAGTTCCAGTGTCTTCCTCTCGATGATTGTCCAGCAGCTAGTTGTGATTCTGGTGTTGTCACAAGAGGGAGTGAGAGCACGTCCTTCTACTCTGCCATCTTTGTTCCTCTACTCTAATGCAGTATTTTAAATCAACTATACTTTAATAATAAATACGTACTTACATACATACATTTGAAAAAAAAAAAGAAATGTGCTGGAATGAGCAACATCACCAAATGCAGGGTGGGGATGGAAGTGGGATGAGACTGGGGAGATGCACATAGTGAGTTTCAGCACTAGTGGTAATGTTTTATTCCTTAAACTGGATGGTGGGCACATGAATGTTTATCATAGTACTCTTTATGCCTTTTCATATGTCTCAACACTTCTTAATAAATTTGAACCCCAACGTGCTTTAATTATAATGACCGAATTATCCAAGTTAATGGTGTGTGCAAGTGGATGCATTACCAAGAGGCTGTGTGTAAATCAATTTATAAACCATTTTTAAGATGCAACATGCAGTATGCTTTTTAAAAGGATATCTGTGGTAATTTTCTCATTCAACATTCAATCCTAGGTTCTTTGAGTGTGAAAATTACTTATTGAATGAAGGCATATTTGATAAACATTAACTGAATACTGAATATGTAGTAGGCACTGTGATATATGCTAAGGGCCTAAACATGAATAAGACATGGTCCCATCCCTAAAGGAATTCTTTCTAGTGAGAGAGATAAGCCTGTAAATGGATAACTACATTACAGTAAGACTTGATAAGAGATGTGTGTATCATGTGCTAAGTGACTACAATAGAGTACATCAGGAGGGAGCCACTCAATGTGCCTCTGGGAGGTGTAGAAAAGGCTTCTCCCTGTAGAAAAGGAGATTATATGCAAGGATATTGATGCTTTAAGAAAATTAATGAAATCATTGTGCTTACAAGTCCCTGATCCCTGACCCCTGAGAATTCACTGTTGATCATCTGATCTCACTGCCATGTCACTTTAAAATGATCAATGTATTTATCTGGTTGATAAAAAATATGAATTTATTTTTTTGGTCACAACTACATTTATGCATATATGTATGTGTGTATGTATATATGCACTATCTTACTCCAAAAGGACAGAGATGTCCTATAACTAAACAGACAGCACTAAACAACAACAGCACAAGAGATGATTAATATTGGGCTGGTGTAGTTGAGGACAGGAAGAGGAACTGAGAAAAAGAGAATAATTATGAAATAAAATCTTGGCACTTAAGCTGACTGTAAAAACTCTGTCAAGATAGAAAACACGTAGTCTTTATTATTCATTCACAGAAAAGTTCAAAGAGAAAAAAATGTATGTTCTACCGGTAAAAATTATTAGAACTTCTTTCATGTAAATGTTGTAGAGAACATATAGGTTTGCTTTCATAGAAGGTTAGATTTTTTATTCTTGTTTCTTTAAGATCAAGGTAGAGGTGTCAAAAATGGCAGAGATTAAAGACTATTTCTACAGTATGGGAAATGTAAACATTAAAAAAATTTTTTAAAGTTTTTACATTTTTGGTGCTCTTGTTTATACTTTTCATCAACATAAATTCAGTCTAAGGAAAAGGCTTTTTCAATTCTATCATATGTTTAAAAACACCAAGAAATAGTTGTGAGGTAAATAAGAGTTTTTCTGTTTTTAGATAAGTCTAGCTCATCTAAAGAGATTATTAAAATTCCTTGGAATTAACAGTAATTATTAGGGAAGAGGGCTGATGTATAAAAACTAGTATGTAATTAAAACGTAAGTCAGCCATGAAACAAAAACTTATTTTCCTGAGACAAAGATATTTCTAGATAATATTTTTTAAAAGGCTGAGAAAAGGATTTATAAAACAACTACTTTAATGAAAGTGTAGTAAGAAATTAGATATTTTTGCTGAACTATTTTCGATTTCAGAGACGTTTTGGTCATTTCAAAAAGTTTTAACTACACTTTCAGGAAAAAACATCCTTGTCCCCAAATCCTGTTAACAACACTCTCATTAAGTCTTTCTCAAATGAATCTTCCCCTTTCCATTCCTACTGTGAAAGACAGGGCTCAGGATCTTATCATCTCTCATCTGGACTACAGAAATAGCTTCCCAAGATTCCCATCTATTGTCAACCTTCCTTTTGTTTGGAGTGATTCTCTGAGGAAGACAGTATGAAAGGAAAGCTTAGAGTTAGGACCCTCCATTATTTGTTGCTTTATATCACCAATCCTTACCACAAAAGTTTACAGAGGCTCTAGAATGGTCCAGATTGCTTCAGGAAAGTTTAGACCCTGCGTAGGGCTGTGCCAGTCTTAAAAATCTGAAGCATTCCCCAAAGAGTCAACTAATTGTGAAATACTCCCCAACTTCCAGTCAATGACGGGTAGTCCTGGCAGTACTGTAGTGAGCCTGGCATCATATCCCAAGGCACAGTTTTCATTCTTAAATTTACATCTGACTTTGGATCCCTTTCCCTAGACTATAGTGATGATGGGAGCTCCATGGAAGTGGCACAGGGCTGTGTTAACAACATAAAGAACATTTCCCCGAAATGTTCTATAGGGGTATTAGGACATGGCAGTTTAATACCCATGACAAGCAAGAGTAAGTTAATGTGCTTTCTTTTTTATCTATGGAGGCTTGCCTAGCTTCCATATTCAGCACAGCTACTAAAGTCAGAATGTGGCTTATCCCAATGAAACCACACAAGTTGAAATCAGGAGAAATGCAGGGAATCTGCATCAGCATTTACTCTGTGATGATTCCCTTGATTCTCTTCCTGAGAAAGAGATAGAAAAAGGGAGAGGGAGAACATACATAATAATGAAAATCAGAAGAGATCTGGGAACACATCTGATTTACATCTTTATTTCCATTGCCCCGATAAATTCAGTCACTAAGCCAGACAACAGATTTGACTGCAAGTTACAAACTGAGGGTTTTAATAGTACATATGGTCACATTGTGAGGAGGCAGGACATACAGCATACAGTTTCATATACTGCCGATAGGAGAGAAGGCAGCTGCAGCACTTCTGTGGAACAATTTTATAACAGCTAATTGTACAACTTCTAAGAAACCATCACATAAACTTTCCTAAGGAAGGAAGGACACACATATGCATGTGTGTGTGCAGTAATAGCAGAAAGACTGCAAATAACGTAGATGCTCATCAAGAGGGAATTGGCTGGTTCTATGGAGAGATTTTAAAAATACATTAAGTTAAAAAAATCTAATTGCAGCATATACACAAATTCCCATTTGTGTAAAAAGGGGAATATATTCTTGGGTGCACACATCTATATGTAGAGAACATTTCTGGATAGTTATACAGTAATTCACTAATATAGGGTACCTCTGAAGACCAAGACTAGGAGAGTCATAAGAGTAAGAAAACTTCCTCATCTCTGCCCTTCCATACTCAACGTTTCCTTATATCTGCCTTTCTCTACCGTCTGAAATTTTTCCTGAGTATGTATTACTTTTATAATGTAAAATACTTAATGGAAAAGAAAACTATCACATTCTACTCATCTAACTTCATACTAGCTGAAGCTAAAGCAAACACAATAGATGTCTAACATACACACTTATTGATCATCCTCTAGCCTACTTTCTGCCAGGGCTGTTTTAGGTAATGAGAATATAATGAAGAACAGGTGGTCTTTAAAGCAGAAATAAAGGAAATAAGAATACCATTTTGCAGGCCCCCAACTCAGCTCCATCCCAAGTTCCATAAAAAGGTATTCTTAGTCATGATTCTAGAATAAAGATTGTGATTAGCAAATGCTGTGGTGTTAGTGACCCTTTTAAGACAAGGTGTTGACTCTGTTAAATCCTTGACAAGACTCTTTTCCAAGGAAAGCTGTCAGGGTTGGGTTAGATCTCGAGGCATCAATCATCTACAGGAAAGATGAGCCAGCCACAGCAGTCACATCTCCTTACCAGGGCTCAGTCCCCTTTCAGTGTTTCCTCCCCTGTTCTTGACCTCACAGCTGGGCTGTCTTTACCTGGCACCTCTGGTTGGTATCTCAGAAGTGGGGGGCTTACTTCCCCCTGGACCATTAACTCTGACCCTCAATGGGGAGTAGTGGCCTGACTATTGCTGGCTCAATCTCCTCATCAGGTCTAGATTCTTAGTACAATATTATTCATAATTTCGTTATTAAAACAGTTTATAAATAGGAAGACACTTACTTCCCTTTCCTTATTTCCCATGAAAAGATAATTACAATAATATTCCTTAGGAATATCACAAACAATAATTCTTTATTGTCTTACGCCTATTTGGCCAAAAGTAGATAAAGCTAACACACATAAAAATAAAAGTTATACTTTTGTGTGTGTGTGTGTGTGGTACGTGGGCCTCTCACTGTTGTGGCCTCTCCCGTTGTGGAGCACAGGCTCCGCACGTGCAGGCTCAGCGGCCGTGGCTCACGGGCCTAGCCGCTCCGCAGCATGTGGGATCTTCCTGGACCAGGGCACGAACCCGTGTCCCCTGCATCGGCAGGCGGACTCTCAACCACTGCGCCACCAGGGAAGCCCAAGTTATACTTTTAAAACCTGTCAAACACTTAAAATGTATGCATTACCTGAAAGAATCTCTTAACAATCATCTAGTGGACTACTGATCCCACATTTTATGCTACTTATCTCAGCCTCCTAAAGCAGAGGTCTAATGAAAGCATCAAGGGCACACAATACAGGACTCTGGAGAAAGAAGTTGGAGCACCATACATTATTTGAATGGAGCTAATGGTGACAGAAAATGAGAAAGAGGAAGTGGTCCAATATGCCACCTTGAAACACAGAGCATGGTTAAATTTATAGAAACCATGTATACAATATTCTGTCACAATATAAAGTTAATGCCTTCCCTACCACCCGGATACCACCTCTCCTGGATCAAGACAAACAATATGATCCATGGTAGCACTTCTTGTTCTTTCTTTAGATTAAAAAAAAAAAAAAAAAAAAAAAGTAGAAATCCTGCACAGTGCCAGCAAAACTTACATCCTGGGGTACACACAAAGATTGTCTATAATTAAGAAACAGATAGGCAAAAGAAACTCTTAATGATGCAATTATAGCTATCCAACTGAACATTAAGAGGAGAAAAAGCATTCATGTCCTATTGTAAGCCCAAGAGAACTTCTAGACCTCAATACTGTGTTAAACTAATAATAAGTTCCATTCAGCTCAAAAAAGATTTCAGTGCTACATGTGGTTTTTAGTTAACTGAAGTGAGTCTGTGGATACAACATTCATAGTATTCCTCTTTGGCAGGTTATTTACCCTCCTGCTACCAATGTTGATATGTGTTAAAATTAAATGATTCACCATCACTGATTTCTACTGTCAGACCTAAGAGTCACCTAGCTCTGACTTGAATGGAAATGAGAATGTAAAAGTGAAAATGGTCTGAGAGAATGACAGCCTCTCTTGAAGGGCAGGTGAAGGTTCAGTGACCTCTGGGCACTCTAGTCCATTCTGGTGAATCACTGCTTTGGGAAGCGAAAGACCCTGTGGCTCATAAAATCTGATGATATTAAGAAGAGGGAAGGAATTCACACTTAGAATTCAGGGTCACTGCTAGAAATACAACTTTAAAAATTCAAGGGTAAGGAAAAATACCATATTTAAAAATGAATTACTAATGTTTTTTTTCTTTAAAAGTATTGGAAAAAGCCATATCATACAGATGTTCATTACTTATTCAATGTACACCATTGAGAGATAAATAGAACTGTTAGAATACAGAAATGCCAAGGGTAATTCAACTACTGCAATGTAAGTGTGGCATAACTGATTCGCCATGACATACAATTTTCTAAAAGCTATTCTGTTAGAAGGCAATAAATGAGTGCAGAAATGATTTACACTCTTCCAAAACATGGTTATTATTCAGTATTTTATTTTTAAAAATATATACACCCTATACTGTTATGTTTATTCTCTAGAGTATAATAAAAACATAATTGAATTTGATGAAAAATAGACTTGATTCTAAATGTAGCATACAGCACATACAGCTCTCCCTTATTTTATCCCCTGTGAAGATCAATGGTCACTTGAGGTGGTTTTGCTCTAGGTTTGTTTTAATATATGGGCAATAAAATATTTTTAATTTAAAAATTATATCCTTATATTCCATGTCATATTTTCTTTTTAATACTAACATCTGAATTTTGACCTAAATAACAATTTATGAATGCAAAGTACAGTATTTTAATCATTGTTTTACTTCTCAATATGATTTCTTATTGACCAGGTAGGACAGGAAATTAACTGTAGATGGTTTAGCAAATAAAAATGAAGCAGTCTATAACAAAAGCATCAGAGCTCAGTGACTTGTTTGTTTGTTTGTTTGATCTTTTTTTTTTTTTTTTTGGCCGTGCCTTGCGGCATGTGGGATCTTAGTTCCCCAACCAGGGATTGAACCTATCCCTCCTGCAGTGGAAGCACAGAGTCTTAACCACTGGACTGCCAGGGAAGTCCCTCAGTGACTTGTTTTGATGGCGCCTCAAGGTCATTATGAACAAAGAAGGTTACTTTTTAGAAAATATTTAAAATTTGTTTTAATATAACCACCTCTCTCTATATATGTATAACTGAATCACTTTGCTGTACATTTGAAACTAACACATTGTAAATCAACTATACTTCAATTAAAAAAATTTTTTTAGTATCAGTGAAAAAAATAATAACCATCTTTAGAATATAGATAAGTGACTTGTTAATCTATTCAAACTAACACTCTTTTCATTTATAAGTTCCTTTGGGTTAGAAACTGTTTCATGAAATATATAAATATATAATATATATAAATTAAATAAATACATAATTACTCTGAAGTTTAATATAGTAATTTTATATTTACATGTACAATATAAATTATAATATACACTCTCTATAGTGTGGTTAAGTCTCATATATATGCTATTTTTTAAAAAGACACACACACACACATAGACATATAAATTAAGGGCAGATACAAATTAAAAATAAGAGGCTTAATTCTCCCTGTTGAAAATAAGGGAAAAGGTTTCCCTCGTTTCCCATTTCTTAAAGTATTTACCTTAGAAACTTGCAAATGTAAGGACTTTTTCATCTCTTTAAAAATGTATCCCTTGGAAGACTAGATAGACCTTTTGTCAGCTTTCTCAGCCAGGACTGTCTTTCTCAAGAACCTGGGAATCATCTTTTCAAAATACAAACACCAAAGGAGATAGCCCCCCTATATCCCTGTTCCTGTGAAGAGTAGGAGCCTAACTTCAGTGGGTGCCTTGATCCAATTTGCAACACTGCTTCTTGTCATAAAAATATAAGAAGTTTGCTTCTCCTCAGGATGAAGCCAAGTAGCTAACACAGGTGTTCTTTAATCATGGTAAAGTTAGGATGAACCATGTGTGAAAAAATGGGTTGTCAAATCCTCTATTTGAAGGCTAGTTATGAGACAGGAAGAAAGGGGGGGCAGGGCACAACCACTAAAAGAATGATACAACCATTAAGAAAAACAGGATACCACAAAAACCAGTTAGAACCTACTAGGCCCAAGATGGCAGAAGATTCGACTTCTAGTAGACCTTGAGCCTCATTATACACTCATTGTAATACATTAGCATACACTAAATGATACACCCACAGGCACCGTAACAGTTCTGAGGCCAACCATAAAAGGCCAAAAAGTGGGCGGTGGCCCAATTCCTGGAAATATCCACCCCTTCCCCAAAATACCTGTAATAATCCTCCCACTCATTAGCCTATGAAACTACCCAGCCCATAAAAACTAACCACCCCATATTTTGGGGCTGCTCTCGCCTCCTGAGAGGGCCCACACTCTGTCTATGGAGTGTGGATCTCTCTAAATAAACCTGCTTTCACTTTACTGTGGCTAACTCCTGAATTCTTTCCTGCGTGAAGCCAAGGATCCTCACTTGACAGCCTGTCCCAGGGACTTGGGACTCACCCGAGACCTGGGACATGACCATCCTCTCACGCCCCATTTTTTCCTATAAGTTATTGTCGATCTTGAAAACATGTATGTAATGGGTGTACCTACTAGACTATATAAAGGGCTGTGCGTGGTTCCTTTCTGTCTTTGCAATCTCTTAGCAGATCGCCTGGGATGCTTATTACAGTTTGGTTTAATTCCTATTGAATAACAGAAGTGTTTTCTTTCTCTTTTGCCTTTGTGGAGGGGATTTCTGGGATGGGAGAAGATTTTGTTTTTAATTATAATTCTGCAACAATATGCTACCTTTTGGTTTTTTGTTTGTTTTCTGTTTTTTAAAATTTTTATTGGAGTATAGGTTATCTTTTGAATTTAAGTTATTTATGCCCATTGTTATGATGAAAAATTAACTGTATTCTCATATTAAACATGAGGAAAAAATTGCAAGAAAACTTCACTTGCTTGGTTCAGTTCCTTTGACAAGCCAATATAACTATATTTTAAATTTTCAAAAAGGAGATACTATATGTCATTCAATAATAGAAATTTTTACTGTGGTGTGCATATTTGTCACCCACATTGATAGGGATAGAGTAGGATAGTTACATAGGTAGTTGTAGAAGTCCCAGTAGGGGATTATAGATAGAGAGGGAAACCTAGGGAACGTTGGGAGATCACTGTAAGTTAACAGTCGCTCAAGAAAGCTATCGAAATGTTGTGGAACGAAGCAGGCTTGCTTAACTATAAAGTCATAAATAAAAGCACGAGATACACCCCAGGTCATTAAGTGAAAGAGAAAAAATGAGGCCTGCATTCTGCTGGTTGAGTTCAACAAGATAATGATCCTTAGGACCAAGGACAGGAATTTAAGGGAAAGGTGACATTCCAAAGTAGGAGACCCTCATTATATGGAAACCTGACATGATTCAACATATTTTAGTATATATTACCACCCTTCTGCTGATTTGAATAAGTGCCGTGACAGTCCTAGTTTGGCCTCATGGGTCAAATACTCTCCTGCCCGATAAGGAGGAGGTAGTGATGTAAGCCTGATGAGGAAGAATGAGGAAGAAGGTGGTCTTTTCCCCCTGTCCCACTTTCCTTTGATTATAAAAATGTAGCCCGCTTAATCCTTGGGGCAGAGCCCCCTCACTTGTCTGCTTGCATCTCTCACAAGCTTCCTATATTAATAAATCTACTTGTTGCCTATCACTTTGCCTCTTGCTGAATTCCTTCTGTGCTGAGACACAAAGAACCTGAGCCTCAGTAAGTCCAGACACGAGGTGAGTGATTCTAATTAAAACACCATGGGTTCAAGTCCCAATTTGGGTTTAGGCTGGGTTCAAGTCCCGGCCCGTGAGTTCAAGTTACAATCTGAGTTACACGGTTTCAACATGAGATGAATTATTAGAATCTTTGACCAAAAGGATTGAAATAAGTGAACTGACTCTAGGGTCGAAATGCATATGAAGACAAACTCCTTTCTATCAGAGAATATGTATTAATGGAAATCTGCTTAACTGTCCCTGCTTCCCCCAGTGTTTAGAAACACTAATTTTGGAGTAGATGATAAAGACTAACCTGGCATAGGTGGACTCCCTAGCCTCCTAAGTAAGTGAGGAGACTTCAAATGACAAACATTACATAAAAATAATTTAATGTTCTGCTTTCAGCAATTCAAGCAATCCATGGCCTTATACTATGATCTTATTTTAATATCTTAATTCCAAAATTTTAAGTTCTGTGCTTATCCATCAAATGAGAATATTTAACTCTAAACCTATTAGTGAAAATGCAGGCCATCAATACTGGCAAACTAAGAAATCATGAACAGTTTAGGGGAGCAGAATTTGCCACCCTAAAATATGTCTCTTTGGCATATTAAATTATTTTAAGCTGGTTGTTTTCTAAGAAACACACACATGGTAAACACTCTGAAAACCAAGCACGAGCTACCCTTTTGTTAGAAACATTCACATTTATAAGGAAAATCTCCATTTGTAAGGGTGTCTCCCTCACTGTACCAGGCAGAGGAAGATCTCTAGAAACTCTTATCAGTGGAGACGGTACTGACTTAAATCTGCATAACAACCTTACCCTTGTTTACTGTGCTTTTCCTGGTAACTTCCCAAGACACTCTACCCACCCTCAACATCCTGTTTTGCCGTTAGCTGAGAATGGTATTTAAGGTGAGGATTTTGCCCATTTTGGCCAGCTACTCAGTTTTCCTGGTTCTCTCCCATGCATACAGGTTATTACACTTTTGTTTGATTTTCTCCTGTTAATCTGTCTCATGTCAATTTAATTCTTAGATTACTCAAAAGAACCTAGAAGGGTAGAGGAAAACTTCCTCCTCCCAACAAGAGTAATTCAACAAACTTTATCTATTTGAAGGCAATGCCTATATTTTTTAGCCTTATTTAAAGTAGTAATCAGATAAGGAAAATCATGTTATATTCTAGAGGGGAGGGTCTAATTAATTTTTTTTCAGGAAAGTTAATGATAATTAAAACCTAAAATTTTCTTAAGAGCAGGAAACACTAAAATTAGACTAGATAAAAGTTCCTGTAAATGAAACATGAAACCAACTTGTTTTAAAATTAGCAATATTTACCTTATGGCATTTTGTTCTATCTTTTCATCAATGTCACTGAAGATCTGCTTAAACTCCAAGTCTCCAGGAAATGAATTTAACAAACAGTGTAGGTCAAAAGAATTATGGGAATATTCATCTCCCCAATCCATCCTGAGGAATAAGAATAAAAAATGTCAGTTTCCCCAAAATGAAAGGAAAAAATCCCACCTCAAGTTGTGATATTAACTCCAAAATAAAAATGCCCATTTAGTGGCAAAATACAGCAGTAGAAGAAGTAGGGTATTATTAATCTAGGTAGATTATTTTATTATTTAAATTTCATGAGGTGTGACCTAATTTTCACACTTCTCTATGGTTTGAAAGCTGAAAAAAAGTCAGAGTACCTAAGCATCCTGCTGCTTCTCACTGTAACCAAGAGCTGCAAAGGAAATCGCGAAACCTCAGGGACCTGTGTGAACAAGAGTGGTTGCTTCAAGAATTCAGCAACTTCCGGGCTTCCCTGGTGGCGCAGTGGTTGAGAGTCCGCTTGCCGATGCAGGGGACACGGGTTCGTGCCCCGGTCCGGGAAGATCCCACATGCAGCGGAGCGGCTGGGCCCGTGAGCCATGGCCGCTGAGCCTGCGCGTCTGGAGCCTGTGCTCCGCAACGGGAGAGGCCACAACAGTGAGAGGCCCACATACCGCAAAAAAAAAAAAAAGAAAAAAAAAGAAAGAATTCAGCAACTTCCCTCCACTCGTCAACATATTGACCTAGTCATTGGAACCTCAGAGTTTTTTAGTCTCATCTCCTAGTCCTGTTTTATATGTGAAGAAGGTAAAATTTCCCTTGCGTTCTTCTACCACCCTTGTCAACCTAAATAGTGATATTGGACTAAAACTTAAATACAATACTCCTTCTAGAGATAAGCATTTTCCCACTACCAAAACTTCAATCATTCATTCCATATGTATTCACTGAATGCTTGATATATAACAGGCACTGCTAAAGAAGCTGGGGATATACCTGCAACAAGTCAAAGTCCCTGCCCTCATGGTGTATTTGATCTAGTGGGGAAGGTAGATTTTAAAAACACATAACCAGATATATTTTATAAAAGATTACATGATGAGAAGTGCTATGAGAACAAATACAGCAGGGCAATGAGATAGACTAAAAATGATACAGTTGGGGCAGAGTGTAAACTTTTTTTATTTAGAGGTACGTTATTTTTTGACATAAAATAGCAATCGGATGACTGATGGTATAAATGAATGAGAAATTTAAACATTAAATTGTAACACATATACATAGACTAAATATTAACAAGAGGCTTGGAAAAATGTGGTTTTAGTTTGGATACACCCAAAATATTTGAAATATTATCTAAAAAGTTTTGCAGAAGCTACAACACTAATAGGCACACTCATCCTTAATTATTTATTAATAAATGTAGGTAATTTATTATCATATAATAAAACAGCTAAAGATTTCTCATAGTTTCTATCTGGTACTTCAAAGAAGTTGTTTTGGAATACAGCTTTTATTCTTCCTAAGAGATATTACTTTAAGAGGAAAACATTCAACTAAAACATTTTAATATAGAAGTCCATGATATCACCAGACTTGTCATTTGAAACTCAATTAGTTCCAATATACCATTTTAAAATATCAAAATCCTCATACAGGGGCTTCCCTGGTGGTGCAGTGGTTGAGAATCTGCCTGCCAATGCAGGGGACACGGGTTCGAGCCCTGATCTGGGAAGATAACATATGCCGCGGAGCAACTAGGCCCGTGAGCCACAACTACTGACCCTGAGCATCTGGAGCTTGTGCTCCACAACAAGAGAGGCCACGACAGTGAGAGGCCCGCACACCGTGATGAAGAGTGGCCCCCGCTCGCCGCAACTAGAGAAAGCCCTCACACAGAAAGGAAGACCCAACACAGCCAAAAATAAATAAATAAATAAACAAACAAACAAATAAATAAATAAATAAAAATTTAAAAAAATCCTCATACATTTGGAGTCTCCTTTTAAAAATATTTTGCCATAAAAGGTTTAATTTTTCATTTGAAAACAAATATTTACCTATAATATACCATAATTAATATTATGAAATCAGGCAAAAAAATAAAATTGCCAAAACTATAAGCTAAGTGGTAGAAATTGCTATGTCCATCAGAAGTTATACTTCTTTAGGACAACAAAACCTCAATATTTCCATATACCAATGAGTTTGATATCTTCCTATCTTTCCAGTAGCTCACCTACTTACAGCTATTATCAGAACAGTCATTTCTGAACCCAATGGCCAATATTACTAATAATGAATTCAGTTTATGTATTTGCATATTTTTGAATCTTTTTGGGTAGTTCAACTTTTCAGGTGATGAGATATTCAAAAACTGTTGCAAGAAAATAAAATTTCACTTTTATAATGGAAAGATTTGAATGGCTGAGGGTTCTCGTAGAGAACTCAAACTTAGTAAATATTTTGTTTATAGCCTGCTTCCCTGTAATAAAACAAATTATATTATCAATATTCTGTTCAGAGTTGCCCCAATTTGTCGATATTGTAACGCCTCATTACTTCAGACTCCACATATTCAAACTAAAGAAAATATGTGTAGAAGTCAGCTTAAATATAATAGCAAACTAGTAATATGATTTGTTGTATATCTACTATGTATAAGGTAATTTATATACATCACCTTCCTTAATCTTCCTAATAACTCTACCAAACAGTTATTATCCTCATGTATAGGGGAGGGAACTTGGGCCCAAAGAAATGAACTAACATGTCCATGTTACATAGCTACCCAGTGGGTAGGGTATGAACCCAGACCTGTTTGGTTTTAAAACTTGAGGTTGCTGGACTCTTGATAAATGAATCAGTTACTGCATATAAAACATTGTAGAATGTAGAAATGATATTAAACAAAATATTAAAATGGTTATCTTTGGACAGACTGGATAGCTTATGGTTGATTTTTATTTTCTTCTTCATATTTAGCACTTTCCTATGTTTTGCAATAAGTACTTATTTTATATATAATTAGGAAAAGTAGTTTAAAAAGAAATTAGCTTTGCTCTCAGGATGTATATGATCTCTTATTTTATTGGGTTGGCCAAAAAGTTCGTTCGGGTTTTTGGTACGCTGCTATGGAAAAACCCGAACAAACTTTTTGGCCAACCCGATACACTTTCTATATGTCTTCATTTGAAACATCTTCCAACCTTAAAACTTCTCTCTTGCCAATTTGTATTTATAATTTCTTTCAAAGTCTGATTCAAACCTTACATAATTCCTAAATATCTCTCCACTGACCATTTCACCAAACTTTTTGTATTGTTTTGTGGTATTTGTGCTTACCAATGCTGTTAAAAGGAAATCTGTTGTTTTGTATCATTTCAATATTGAATGTGTGTGTTATGTCCTTCATTGAAATCAGCTCTGGGGTAAAACAATAATGGATAGAAACAGGTCAAACATTCAGATGGGGTTGGTGACCATGATTTTGAAGGATTCCCAATCTACATGGTTGCATGATTTTCTCTATTTAACCTCAGTAGAGAAGTTAATCAGTACATACAAAGACTGTCATTATAAAGGAATGCCATTTGATAACAATGATGGGGTACCAGAATGATGATGGTTCAGAGTTTTCATATGACTGGCATAGATCTGTGATGCTTCCATATGTATGATAAGATTTCAAAGTGGTGACGGACAAGAGAAGAGTCACCTTTACAGTGGTAGTAAAGTTTAAGATGCTGTGTGATAGGACAATAGAAAACTTGATGCGCAAACTATAATAAGGTGAGAAAATTAACCTGAGTGAATAGGGATACACAGGACCAACATGAAAAATAAAGGAGGGAGAGTACAGACTGTAGTAAGTGACGCTAAAGTTTGGATTTAGAAGTTTTCCCATCAGGATGGCAGTGATCCCTGCAGGACTGTGGTGAGAAAGAAGCACGCACTGAATGAGTATGAGCACAGACACCAAACTTCCCATTTCTTTACATGTATTTTGTGGGCCCACAGTGTGTCTGATCCTGTGCTGGGCATCATGAAGGAGCAGAGAGACTGAATGATTGAACAGTCTCTCCTCTCAAGGAACAGTAATAAGAACAGGACCATAAGAAAGGGAGCGAGTAGAAAGATCACTGCTATATTCTAAGTGAAACATAACTATGACCTCAACAACAGAAAAGTAAATTATTGAGGGACCAATGTAATCTGGGAAATACTTCAGTGGTATTTCAAAAAGATAGAATTACCTTTAAAAAATCTAAGGGGAAAAAGGAAGAGGCTATGAAGCTATGGATCAAGATATAGCTTTATATTCTGTTTATGTCCCTATAAATCGTCATCAGGGACACAATAATAATTTGACATAATGAATGAAGTCTCTTATCCTAATCCACGATCAATCAAAGATGGGAACTATAACTTTTTAAAGTATGATAACTTTGTTTTTGAAATTTCCATTCCCCAACCCTGTTTTTAAATGTTCATTCTCCTGTAATGTTTCTGATCACTTTTTGTATAAGATTAAAAAAACAGTGTTTAATATTTCAAACAAGTATTAGCAGCCAATCTAATATTAATTATTGCCTTTTAAAGACAAGTTATGTTTGAAGAATTATATCTAAGCCAAACATCTGTAGATCAAATTTCAGCCACAGGCAAATTATAACAGTTGAGTTATAAATTCCTAAGAACAATGACTATAATAAAATATGAAAATATTATAAGCACTGCCAGAAAACATTACAGTAAAGCAATAAAACTAATCATACCTTACGTGATCAAAAGAAAGCACACAAAAGTAATTTTGGACTCTCACTTGTCCCTTAACATATTTTAAAATGATACCTTTCTATCCTAAGGTCTCTTCTTCTTTATCTAAACACATACAATGGTTAGAGTTCTTATCTTATCTTTTTTCAGTTTCTTCAATAATAATAGTCCCGAGTGCCATTCTTCTTAAGACCAACATGATTAAAAAGGATTGAAAGATAGAAAAACCAACCCTTGGGAGGAAATCCACACAGAAATTTAGTTAGTAAAGGAAACATTTGGATCAAGTGATTTCTCCAGTGAGGAGGGTCTAATGCCTTTCATATCTATGGCTGGACTGTGGAATTAATGTGTCCACCAGTTCTAGCTCACCTGAAGTCCTACCATCCAATATCACTGTCTAGCCTAAAATAAACAGTTAATTAGCACAGTAAGTGGGGTATTCTGATTAATTAAAGATAATTATACATTCCACATATAACTGAACAAGTTTCAAAATGTTGCTCTATAATAAAATACATTTAACTCTAAACATCATTGAACCAAGAATCAAAAGATTTGAGTCCTGATCCTGGTCTGTCAATGCCTCTGTGACTCTGGGTGAGTCACTCAATCTGTCAAGAGGGATGGAGCTTATGTTCTTCATTTATAAAATGAGGTGAATGGATTTATTAGGCTCTGAGGTTTCTTCTAGCTATAAATTTGTTGTATTCTATAAAAATGGTAGGAGAAGGACATATTTATGAACCCCCCAAATTAACTTTTCCATGGACTATTTCGTTTGTCAATACCATCATTGTTCCTGTATCCTGGACTCTCAGAGCTATTTTTAATTCTTCCCTTTTCCCTTCTCCAGGACTGCCACGTGAAAAGCTAAAGTAGAATCTGTAGCTTAGCAAGAAATATTATGTGAAAAGAGGAAACGTGAGGCAGGAAGACGTTCTCTTATGGTAATAGGTAGATGCCCTGTACTGATGCTCCATTCTCCAAACTGCACCTCCCTAAAATATTCTAAAAAGCTATCAGCCCATATTTCTGGGTTCCTTTGAATTGACACACTCTTTATTCAACAAAAGATGTCTGAGATGAACTGAGTTTGGGCATTATGCTTCCACAAGGAAAAAGGTGACATTACAGCCATCATGTATCCTTGAGCTATTATTCTTGGTATCTTTCATATTATTTGTATTATTCTTTGTATTTCTTGTTTGGTTTGAGTTGCTGATTTGATTAAAAAAAAAAAAAAAAAAGCAAACTGAAATTTGAACCATGTAGTCATTCTTAAATCTGGACCAGCCTTTTCTTCTGGCCTGGTTCATTTTAACTTTTCCATCCATATTTAGTCACAAAGTAGTCTTCTCATATCATTCACAAAGTCCTGCCAACTTTATATAATTCAAAATTTAACTTTTACTAAATCTTGACAATTTTATGTAGTTATAAAGTTGTACAAAAGAATTATTATTTTACCTCTCATATATGTTGGCTTGTTTACTGCCATATATATTTAACAGCTTTCCCCAGAACCATTATAAATTTCATTCATTATGAAGCCTATATAATTTCCAAAAAAAAAATTTTTTAAGGCTAGATCTTCCCCTGTGATATTTCAGAGTTGCCAAAATTTTCTTTTTATCAATTACTGAGAGTTGAAATTTTAATGTTCTAGCCTCCCCTAAAGACTGAGAAACAACTCAAATGGATCTCCATTTGTTGACAGTCATTTCAAATACCTAATACATTAAAGTCTTATATTAGGAAATAATGAACTTGTTTTATTCAATTTATACTGCTATGCTTTCTACTAATTATTTTGGAAGTTCTGATTATTATAATTATATGAGCTATAATATTGATATACATCCAATAAGTACTCATATTAACATACTACAACTATTAAAATCCCCTTTGATAAAATATAGGACACTTCACTGTAACTCCTCTATTAGTAATTTAGATATGTGTATGTATGAAGTAGAAACTGACAGGATCAGTTGGAATACACTATTGCAGCTTGACAGGCAAACAGAATTACTTGTCATATGCTTGACTCACCAAATTGACATTGCTTTATTTTTCAGTGTACCTTTCTTTCCAGAAAATATTTTCATTTTAATAACTCTTTATAATCTTCAATATGCAATCTTCATCATCTCTTGCTTTAATACAACAGTGAAACCAAGATAATTAAAAATGAATTTAATTTCAGCATTCTTTTATAACTTGGCACTTGTATATTTCACATGATTTAAAATCATAAAACACAGATGTAGAGAACAAATGTATGGACACCAAGGGGGGAAAGTGGTGGGGGGGGATGGTGGTGGGATGAATTGGGAGATTGGGATTGACATATATACACTAATATGTATAAAATAGATAACTAATAAGAACCTGCTGTATAAAAAAATAAATAAAATTCAAAAACAATCAGTTTAAGACTAAAAAAATAAATTTAAAAAAGTCATAAAATTATTATATATTTTGAGATTAGAACTAAATAATGTTGCAAATCATGGGGCTGTGATTTACTAATGAATTTTCAAGTACAGTAAAACCTTAATAATTTGGAAAACAGTACATCTGCATTAGAAAGTTTAAGTTATGGAGCACTTTTTAAAAGCCAGTTGTATTATGTAGCAAGTGGGAATAATAAATAGCTTATGAGATGTCAATTATATTTTTAAGGAACTCTTTTAATAATTAGGCAAGAATGCTTTGAACTTAGTATGTACTTTCTATCGAAATGGGTGCTTCTAAAGGAGTTATAGTTCTTAAAGTATGTTCCAAGAGTTGAAGAATTTCTCCTAAAATGTTAATATTATTGATTATCTAGTCAGATTAATGTGATACTATTCTCCTAAATTTTAGTAATATTATTAATTAACATCAATTTGATGAATACATCTATCCATTGAAATACCCTTTTATGACTTTCAGGGCTTTGCTCCATCAGTTATCATCAACTAGTCCTACAACATCAATATTCCTTTCAGTTGACTATAAACATGTTCAAGTTTCTTGCTTTTTAGAAACCAACAAAACCCTCCCTAGGATCCCCTTCTTTTCATAGCCCGGCATCTCAAAATAGCAGTCCATATTTCTTAATCTCATGTTCTCATGTTTCACTTCTCAACCCAGAATAATCTGGTTTCAGCCTCTATCCTTTTACTGAAACTGACAAAATATTTTTCACTTCCCATCATACTCAATCTCTGCACTATTTGGTACTGATAGCTACTCATTCCTTGAAGTTGTCTTCTCTCATCAATTTTCCTAAGTATTATACTTTCTTAGTTCTCTTCTAGTTTCTCACATCATTTATTCAGAGGCTGCTGGTAGGAGGCCCCACTTTGGTTAGCTGGCCAGTTCACATTTCTTTTTTTATCTGATATACAGTATCAGATGTACAATGGTGGTGCATTTTCTCTGCTAAAGGACCCAGCTTTCCTGGTCATAACTAATTGATTCAGGGTTAGAAATCTGAGCCAAGCTGAACCATCAGATGCATACTAAATAAATTTTGAAATCTGGAATGAAGGCAGGGACAGGGAATCACTGGTAGTAAACCAATCACGATACTTCCAGCCTCCCAAGAAAAGATGCATGGATTTTTTTGGCTGAGGCCCCTGTAATTGCCCAGTTCCTGTCCTCCTCTGACTGACTGATTGCTCATACAGTTTCCTTTTGGTTCTGCGAGATACATATAATAAATCCTTTCTCTGCTCAACTGTCCAACAGTCACTTTGTTTGTTTGTTTGTTTAAATTGACCAGAGTAGTTTTTATTAAACTAATAAACATCTTGATTGGCTCCTCTCTCATCTCTGTCATTGAACACTGATATTCACCACAGAGTTCTTTCTAAACCTGCTTCTCATTTTAAATACTTTCCTTGAGCATTTTTCATTCAAAGCAACTGCTTCCTTTTATATAATATTACTGTAGTAGATTTATTTTACTTAAAATATTGTTTTATTTTTATTCATTGGATTTTCTCCTCAGACCTCAAAAATCTTTTCCTATTAGTTTCATTTTTCAGTCTTCCCAAATCTCCTTATTTCCCTTGCCTGAGTTGGGAAGTGGACTATGGAAATTTCTCTTTTGCTTCTCTTCCTACCCATCTCATGCTGGAGTTACTGGTCCTCTTCCTATTCTGCATGCTTTTCACAACCTCTTTCATTTATTATCTTGATGCTGAAAATTCAAGGTCTATGTCTCTAATTCTCTAAAACCCCACACATACTTCCAAGCACTCACTAGACAATTCCACTTTGCTGATCCAAAGGTCCCTTCAACGCAACATGTTCAACATTTAATTCAAAATCTTTTTCTTGGACTTCCCTGGTGGCGCAGTGGTTAAGAATCCGCCTGCCAATGCAGGGCACACGGGTTCAAGCCCTGGTCCGTGAAGATCCCACATGCCGCGGAGCAACTAAGCCCGTGCGCCACAACTACTGAGCCTGCGCTCTACAGCCCGTGAGCCACAGCTATTGAAGCCCGTGCTCCACAACAAGAGAAGCCACCGCAATCAGAAGCCGGTGCACCGCAACGAAGAGTAGCCCCCGCTCGCTGCAACTAGAGAAAGCCCGCACACAGCAACGAAGACCCAACGCCGCCAAAAATATAAATAAATAAATAAATAATCTTAAGAAAAAAAAATATTTTTCTTAAAATAACTTTTCTTCCTATGTCATAGGGTCACCACCTACCTAATCTCCCTCTCCCATGCCTAGTATTTTAAATCAGGAGTCAGCATACTATGGTGCAGTCTGTTTTTTCTATGGCCTACAAGCTAAGGACAGTTTTTACATTTCTAACATGTTGTAAAAATTAAAAAAACAAACAAAAAAGAATATACTACAGTGGCCATATGCTGTCCACAAATCCTAAAATATTTACTATCTGGCCTTTAATAGAAAAAGTTTGCTGACCCCTGTTTTAAATGGTCATCATATTCTTTGACCCTTTCTCTTCCTAATATCTTAAATGGTCACCACTGCTCTCAAATTTGACTTCTCCTTCTTTCTGCACCAGCGCCCCAAATCTGGAACACTATTTTGTCTCCAAGATACATAAATACATATTTGTGGTATAATAAATATATATTTGGTTTTTGCCACTCCTACCCCCTTCCTTACTTCGTCCTATGAGTCTCTTCCATTTGGCTGTTCCTGAGTTGTATCCTTTTTAATAAAACTGTAATCAGAAGTATGGCACTTTCCTGAGTCCTGTGAGTCATTCAAATGAATTACTGAACCTGTGGGAGCTGCTGAATTTGTAGTCAGCCAGGCAGAAGTGGGTATCCCTGGAGACCTCACTTGCTCATGTCTGAAGTGGGGGCAGTCTTGCAGGACTAAGCCTTTCACTTGCAATGACTGTGCTAACTCCAGGTAGTGTTAGAACTGTTGAACTGAATTGTAGGAAACCTGGGTGATATCCACCTTGCACACTGGCATTAGACTTCTCATGTTACAAACCAATTCAGATCATTTCACTACCCTGCCTAAATACCACTGAAGGTTTTCCACAATGCATAGGATAACTCCAGGTTCTTCACCTAGTTTTATATATATGTATTCATCATATTTATTTATATTTTTCTACTATAACTGTCCTTGGTTGACATCTTGAAATAGCCTTTTGCTATAACTCCTTCTACTAAGAATGCTTTCAGTAGATCATGTTTATGGAAGGCATTTACTTCATTAAAGTAGATAATACTATTTATAGAAAACATATAACTATAATATACTATAATAACTGTGAAAAGGTAAGAAAATATACTTATGGTGAAAAATTGGATTTTACATTTATTTATGCTATCAAATAACATTTAAATGTGATACCTTAAAACTCTTTCTAGTTTCCATCTACCAAAAAAGGAAATCAGATAAAAGCGATCTTTAAGGACTCTTCTAGTTTAAAAATTCTATTATTTTAATCATGTGATCTATTTCTTTAATATTTAATTTTCTGTTATCCTGCCTTTGCAGTATACTTTTTAATTCTATGTTCAATAGAGGGATAATTTGTTGTTGGTTATAAATAAATTCATATGAAATGACCTGAAAACCTATTTAAAAAGCAATCAGTGAAAGTAAATATTGGATTTCTTCATGTTAAATCTGAAAATCCATCACTATTCTTGCTTTTTACTTTATTTGCTGCTTAACATATCTCAACAGTGAATCTATCATATCAACATAGTCATCATGATCCAAGCTGCAAATAATAGAGAGTGTCAGTGTCAATTTTGCTTTCTCACACTTGCTTTCCTTCACTTCATCTGATTTTAATAATCCCTGTCAAACCACAAACAGTCCAAATTACCTTCATGACACAGAAGCTTTCAAGGAGCAGACAGAATCTCAACTTTCATTTAGCAACTACAAAAGAAAGCTGTCCAGCTGGACAAATATTATTTCCACACTTGACAATCTCTACAGTTAAGCGTGCATTTTAGTTTTAACTAAACCTGCCAGGAGTTTGATATGAGCTTCTTGTTTTGTGTAGATTGACTCATAGGATTATCAGACCAATGACTGTAATTGTGATGAAAGAACCCAGTATTTTTCTACTAAAAGATGAATCATATAGCAAAGCTGAGGGACCAAAATGAACATATAAGAGGCAATGTGGAGGCATGGATTATAGAAAGAAAATTACTTAAATTAGGTGCTTTAATTACTAAATAAAGTCTAAAGATACAGAACACGTTCTTTGAAAGAACTAATAAGTAAAAATAAAATGTAAAAACATTAAAATTTTATGCATAGATACCACTGAGAAACAATCCTAAGAATGAAAAATAAAGAGATTTTTAAAATTGTTTTGGATTGACTCAACTTCAAAGTCAAATTTCTAGAATAGTTCTATGTGTGAAATTATAATAAAACTGACATTTTTGACAAGATATTAGAAAGTTCACTCTGTACTAATCAACATGCCCTTGTACACACAATGTGAAACTTTGAAAAAAGTCAGAGTAAAAATGAATAATGATAATAAGTTTGTAGAGGAGTAGTAGAATAAATATTACCTGCAAAACTATACATAAACTATTATATCTTTGAAGCTTAATTTATTAAACTTAAATCTAAAAGTTTCAAATGGTAAGATATTTCTGGAAACATTTCCTAAGCTAGGCATGAATTCTTCCTATAGTTATAGAACCTCGAAATTGCCAAATGTCAGTCTTCCGTCCAACCTGCTACACTCCACACTGGTCCCAGGCAGTTCCTTCCCCAAAGGAAGTGTTATTAGGGCACTGCTTCTCCCTAAATCTGTCCTGGACACCACAGCTCAGTTTCCTTTACCAGTCTCTTTTTCTGTCTCTTTCCTGTGGTCCTCTGACTGAACAATTTCATCCGTATCCATGTCTTCTGCTACAACTTGTGTTTGGAGCTCCTGTTCTAACTGTCCAGCTCCACACTGGATAACTCCCATGGATGTCCCACAGGCATCTAAACTCAACATGCCCCAAACAATTTTATTATCTTCCCTCTAAATGGTCTTCATTTTCTTGAGGTCCCTCTGAGAGTTAACAGCACCACTATCAACCTAGGCACTCATGTCAGAAATGTGGGAGTCATCCCCCATGTTCTAATGTTCTCTCACCAGTCCCATAGCCAGATGGTTAGTTTGCCTTCATATTTGTCATATCCAACCCTGTTCTCATATTGCTTTTGTGTAAATCCAAAATCCAAACTGCTGGATTAGTACAGCAGTTTGCTAAAGTGTTTCCCTATTTTTTGCATTATCTCCTACTTCATTCTCTATCCTACCACCAGAATGATCTTTGTAAAGATGAGAGAGGAATCAGTGTTTATAGCAAGATTTTAACTAAGTGACTAGTAGGAAAGACATACTCTTAAGCGAAAGAGAAAAATCAGAGGAAAGAGTTAATTTTTAATTTGTAGGGGGAAAGGGAGTGTTCATTTTGGAAATAATGAAGTTGAAGTACAAGAATTTCAATAAAGCAATCATTTGGAAAAGGGGAAATGGGATTTGGGAAGGAGGGGATGAAGCATATATACATCAAAGGATTATAGAATTTATTCATCCAAGCTAGGACCTTTTTTTTTGGAGTAAAAAGGGTACTGAAAATAATTTAAATTATGTAATTTTTTGAGATGGATACTTACAAATCAAGTAAGTAGCTTTATAATATTTGTGGACCTATGTAATACTTATATTCAAAATAACATTCTTTCAAAAAATTCCTATATCTATGCCCATTGAAGTAAAAAAATATTTATATTGTTTTAACATTAAAAATATAAAAACAGATGATTCTTGGTACATTTCATATACTTTAATCAATTTCTTAGTTGTGTCTGCCTCTCACAGTTATTTTTCTGAAGAATGTATTTTTAAAAATATGATTGTATTATTTTTATAATTTTCCAAGATACAATTTATGGTTAGTAAATTTTAAGTTGTTGACACCTTCAAGTGACTCTTCTGTATACTCTTTCTCAGGTGCAAATCTACCTCATAAATTTATTAAATTCAGAGCAAATTCACTAGTGGAAAATATCACCAATTTTAATTCTTAATAATGAAATACATAAATACTCTAGCCAAAATATTTTTACAGTTTCTATTTTTTTGCCTCTATGCAAAGTGCCTTTTTGGACTAATAACATAAGACAAATTTATCAAATAAATATATATGCTTATTTTCAATGTTTTGCTAAATTTATTTATTTTTTTAACATCTTTATTGGAGTATAATTGCTTTACAATGGTGTGTGAGTTTCTGCTGTATAACAAAGTGAATCAGCTATATGCATACATATATCCCCATATCCCCTTCCTCTTGCGTCTCCCTCCCACCCCCTTACCCCACCCCTCTAGGTGGTCACAAAGCACCGAGCTGATCTGCCTTTGCTATGAGGCTGCTTCCCACTACCTATCTATTTTACATTTCGTAGTGTATACGTCAGTTACTCTCTCACTTCATCCCAGATTACCCTTCCCCCTCCCCGTGTCCTGAAGTCCATTCTCTACATCTGTGTCTTTATTCCTGTCCTACCCTTAGGTTCATCAGAACCATTTTTTTCTTAGATTCCATATATACGTGTTAGCATACAGTATTTGTTTTTCTCTTTCTGACTTACTTCACTCTGTATGACAGACTCTAGGTCCATCCACCTCACTACAAATAACTCAATTTCATTTCTTTTTATGGCTGAGTAATATTCCATTGTATATATGTGCCACATCTTCTTTATCCATTCATCTGTCGATGGACACTTAGGCTGCTTCCATGTCATGGCTATTGTAAATAGTGCTGTGATGAACACTGTGGTACATGACTCTTTTTGAATTATGGTTTTCTCAGGGTATATGCCCAGTAGTGGGATTGCTGGGTCATATGGTAGTTCTATTTTTATGTTTTGCTAAATTTAGGTACTGCAAACTTGTAGGCTTTTCCAGGTTAACTTCATTCTGAACCATAATATAAATTTATTCAATTAAAAATATGAACTCCATCAAAATAATTTCCCCATAAGTGTAGGTATTTCAAAACATAATTATGGAATTTCACAATTAAATTTTATACATTATTCTAGTTCTTATAAATTAATTTGTTCAGTTTCCCATTTGATTTCACGGAGAAACATTTCAAAGTCCTCCTATTTGCAAGCTTTGTGTTCAATAATTGCAATTCCCTAAAAGTTTCACATAAACTGAATTTTTTGCCTTCTACTTGTTAAATGCTTTGACTAAAAATTTCCAGCAGATTTTGCAGAAACTGCACCAAAATTTAGAGAACATTTTTACGAAAGTATTTAATACCATGGTAGGATATTTTCATTGATTTACAAACTTACTCTTCAAAGTCTCAAAAATTTCTAAAATCCTACATCTGTGTCTTTATTCCTGTCCTGCCCTTAGGTTCATCAGAACCATTTTTTTTTAGATTCCATATATATGTGTTAGAGAGAAAGTGTATACTGCCATGCTTAAATTATTTTTATTTTATCAGATCAATCTAACCATAAACATTTCCAAGCTGGGGACTTCCCTAGTGGTCCAGTGGTTAAGGCTCCACACTCCCAATGCAGGGGGCCCGGGTTCAATCCCTAGTCAGGGAACTAGATCCCACAGGCCACAACTAAAGATCCTGCATGCCACAAGGAAGATCGAAGATCCCACGTGCCACAACTAAGACGGGGCACAGCCAAGTAAATTAAATAAATAAATAAATATTTTAAAAAATTTTCCAGGCTGGTTATTTCATGTATGTATAAACATATTTGTACTCTTTTAGATCTATATCTTCTATTTAGATTGGTAGATTTTATAGATTTCTTAGAGGCAATTATGAATTGCACAAATATGTGCATCACAACATATTCTAAGTATAGTTCTCTCTATAGGTTCTAAATTTATTCAAAAAATTTTATGATGTTATGTTCTACCTCAACTTTTTTTTTTTTTTGTCTGCACAGGCTCTTAGTTCCCCGACCAGGGGTGGAACCCACG
Source organism: Hyperoodon ampullatus (assembly GCF_949752795.1). Classification (NCBI taxonomy): domain Eukaryota; kingdom Metazoa; phylum Chordata; class Mammalia; order Artiodactyla; family Ziphiidae; genus Hyperoodon; species Hyperoodon ampullatus. The sequence continues at coordinate 99,853,727 of NC_136917.1, read as the reverse complement.
CCCCCTGCAGTGGAAGCACAGAGTCTTAACCACTGGACCGTCAGGGAAGTCCCAACATATTTTTAATATCACCAAGACCAAACAATTTTATCATGTATGTTGCAGTTTGTAATTCAATTTACAATAAATAGTATTCACAATAATGTCAAGTGTTTCACCTTTTACAGAATGAAGTTCTAAATGCTTTACTTTGATGCCATGTATTAGACAAGAAACTTGAACCATTACTGGAATTAATTGATTTTTTTTTACTAGAAATATCCAATGATACTGAGGTAAAAGTGGCATCATTTAAGTGTTAGTAAAGTTCTTTTAATAGAGGCAATACATTAATAGCTATTGTTTCACCTTTCATACATGCACAAGAAAACCTGAAGCTGAAGATGAGAGAAATTAATTTAGTACAGTCACTTGATCTAAATGAAAAGTCATGTTTCATAAAGTGGTACACAAATGTACTTTCTGCAGCTAAGTATTAAAATGTTGTATTTTCAGGCATGGTCTTAAGACTATGCAATAGATGTTGATGCTTCTATGTCTTCTTTTTTTTCTTTAGCATTTATTTTTATTTATTTATTTATTTGTTTGTTTGTTTATTTGGCTGCACCAGGTCTTAGTTTTGGCACACGGGATCTTCCTTGCAGCATGCGGGGTCTTTAGCCGCAGCATGTGGGATCTAGTTCCCTGACCAGGGATTGAACCCGGGCCCCCTGCATTGGGAACACAGAGTCTTAATTGCTGGACCACCAGGGAAGTCCCTCTATGTCTTCTTGTTTTCATGTGTTCTGTGATATCATTATAGCCCCCATAGTGTGAGTTACATATTAATTCTTTTTGGCAAGTGTAATGAAATTTAGTACTAACTATTAAATGTACACTGTTATTTTCTTTTGTTTTTTCTAAATCACTGTCATCAAAATGGTTATTACAAAATAAAAATGTGTTACCCAACAGTAAAATAAATAGTTGTAGATTTATATCATATGATATGTAATAAAATCCTTGCAGCAATAGAGAGCTCAGATTGTATTCACTCTGGCAAAACTGAATAAAGGATGGGAAATGTGCAATCCACAGGCCAAAGTAACCACAGGGCTCAGTACAACTGGCTGCGCATCAAGTGGCCAGCAGAGCCGGCAGCATAGAATAGTTCTGCCACCACCATCCCCTAAGATCTGAAGAAGCTAGCTGTATCTAACTGCTTGTGCCAGAGTGCATTTACTTTATCAGCAAGCACCCTTCCTGCTCTCCTTGAAAAAGATGTGTTAGCTTATATTACTTCTGGAAAGGAACTGTAAAAGATAAATGGGATTTGGCCAATTTAACCATATGTTAAAGTGAGAATTCTGTTCACTATACTGGTGTCTCACATATGAGAACACGCCAGGATGTAGACAAACAAGGTGTAGGTCTACCTAAACCTATCCTAGTTCATTTATATGTAACTATTAAATAATACTTCATTCAAAAATGAAAAATCTGAGGCAAACGCTAAACCAATGAAATACTGAGATAAAAGGCCTAAAATGGGACTATTCTGAGCAAACTGGATATATAATGTGACATCAGTACATGGGATATTTTAAATATCAATATAACATATATAAAATGAAAGCACATATATAAAAAATGACAATCTAGCTCTGTATGGCATGAGATGGAAAGATTTCCAGAATGCTATAGTATTTTATTTTAAAAAGTAAGTTGTAGAATTATGTAAGCATCATGATACAGTATAATACTTCTGAAAAAAAGCCAATCATCCCCCAAATCAGGAAGGGTACTCAACAAGCTATCAATAGTGCTAAGCTGTGGGTGGTAGAAATAAAAAGGAACAGGGAAAAGGAAAGATTTACTCTTTATAATCTATTTTTGTTTGAACTTATTATAATGAGCATTACTTTGATACAGGAGAGACAAACACAAAAAAAATATCACAAGGCATTAGCTAATTTAGTATCAACTGAGTGGTACAAGTAACAAATGATCTCGAAGTCCTGCAGAGGGACATTCCCTTTGGGCAGAGGAAAACAGAGAAGCCGCCAAGAAAAAGGAAAATAAAGGTGGGAGCCCAGTGATCTTGCAAAATCCATAGCCTCTCAGGCCCCACAGTTGATGACACAGTCTCTCACTGTGTATAGATTGACGTGCTCTCCAATTCTGAGAATGATCCAACAACTAGTGAAGGGAGGACATAAGGAGCCTCAGCCAGACAGTAAGTAGAGAAGTAAATAATGAGTTGGTCTCCTGTTCATTTCCCTCTTCTTCTACAATGTGGGCTCTTACTGACTTCTATTGCCAATGTGTAATCAGGTCCTCATCTTGAGGTTTCTTTGTATGTAGTGGGACCCTACACCTAAACCTCAGCCACAGCTGCCTGCTCCACAATGATGAACCACAACCAACAAGGGGTCCTGGTAATTAAAATGGTGAGAACATCCCTGGAGCATATATAGGACTGCTTTGGGGAACTAGAACAGAAAATTCACAAATGAAAATAGCGAAAGGTCAAATAGGAATGCTACGGCCAGATGGGTATGCTAAGGCCTTTTTTCCTCCAGAAGGAAAATATTTGTACTTTTATCCTATACAAAACAGGGAGTCATAAAAAGTTTTTCACTAAGGCAGTACATGACTACCACTTTATAAATATTTATCAAACAGGGTGTTAAGAAGATTTTGGTGTGGGGTGAGAGAACAGATGTAGGATGATCAGTTAGGAGGATAGTGAATTAATCCAGATGAAGGTGATGATGAATAGGAAGAGGAAAGGACCACGAGAAAAGGAAAGATAGCTTTTGAAATGACTGTCCAAGGTACGACTAGATAGTTTGGGGTCGCTGAGTGAGGCAGGCAATTATAGCTGAGAGAACACCAGCCAGGTGTTACATATCCTAGGCATCAAAAGCTTGGACTTGAGACCCAAGTCATCAGAGAAACCAAACAAGACGATGTGAAAATTATAGTCATGATAAGAGGCAGAAAACTTGTGGACATGTCATTAGAAAGTAGCAAAGGGTAAAATCCAGGGTGTTCCTCTTCCTTGGCAATAAAAATGACTAATTATGACAGGAATAGCTAAGAAAAAGAGGTGGGTATTGTACAGAGCAAGGCATCTTGTTGTCAAAGGCTCTTACAGTCTTGAAGAAGGCAGCTATAGATACCATGCAGTGCATGCTCGTGGTAGCCTTCAAGAAGCTAGCTGAGGAGTGGTGACTACTATGGGTGCCCATAAGGTTTCCTGCTGGGTAGGGCCACAGGATAGGCCAGGGTAGTAAGATGAGGCTATAGGGAAATTTATGTAGTAAGGGCTAAATTATTACAAAGGAATTCTGAAATTTTAATCTGGATGACAGAGAAGTAGTTTATGGATAGATTTTTAAAACTTAGGAGGAAAATGTTAGGAAGAAGGCATAGCAAATTCAGTTTTAGACATGACAATTTTTTTTTTTTTTTTTTGCGGTATGCAGGCCTCTCACTGTTGTGGCCTCTCCTGTTGTGGAGCACAGGCTCCGGACGCACAGGCTCAGCGGCCATGGCTCACGGGCCCAGCCGCTCCGCGGCATGTGGGATCTTCCCGAACCGGGGCACGAACCCGTGTCCCCTGCATCGGCAGACGGACTCTCAACCACTGCGCCACCAGGGAAGCCCCTAGACATGACAATTTTGAATGGATTATACAAATGGTAATGTCCAGAATAGAGATGGGTTAGATATATGAGGGGAATGCATGAGAAAACATAGTGTTCACACAGAAATTCAGGAGACCAAGACTCAGACAGTATGTTTCAAACTTTTTGAACTATGACCTACAAGGTTAAAAAAGTGCATTGCAATCCAATGCGTAGGTGTACACACATATCTTAAAGAAAAGCTCCATGAAACAGTGCTTATCCTTAATACTTGCTTTGATATTTTCTATTCTATTCCTCTTTCTCCTTCTTCTTCTCCTTCTTCTTCTTCTTATTCTTTTTTTAAATGTTGCCCAAAGCCTCTATATTGATTTCAGCACCTTCCTTTTGGCTTAGAAATTTTTAGATTAAAGAGACCTTTGTGATTATTTTGTAGAACCACCTGCAAAGATATGACTGATAAATCCAGAAGATATATTCTTTGAGAAAGACTAAAAACGAGAAATGCAGAAAAGTAAAGATCACTTGGGAACCACTAACGGGGGTAAGGAAAAGGCCAAAGAAGATAGAGAAAGTAGGTCATAGGATAGAAAAAACTAGTACCAAAGAGGACAATGTTGCAAAAAGGAATGGGTGGTCAACAAAACCTTTTTTCAGTTCATGTCTTTGCCTCTACTGCAGTATTTCTCAAAGTGTAGTTGAAGACACTAATTTAGGCAGAATTACCTTGGCCACTTGTTAAAAATTCGAATACCTGGGTGGGCCTCATCCCAGGCCTAGTGAACTGAACTTTTTGGGTGTGTGTCCTGGAATTGACAATTAAAAGCTTCCCAGGGTATTCTTTCCACCAAGGATTTTTATCTCAGTGCCTTTCACAAATCAGCTTTCAAAATGGTATTTTATATAGGAACATGAAATCTCACTTCACATATTAGATGTATTCTTAAATAGTTGCTAAGTAAGTACTTGCACACTAAACCATTATTCCCCCTGAAGACCACCGTGATTAACTTCAGAATTATGTCCACCCAGAAGGAAACAAACAAGCTTCCAAAGCATTCAGCCTTCAAATAAACATTCTTCATCCTGATTTTTCTGTACTACTTATGCCAGTGGCTGGCCAAATGGGCTTACAATCCTCATTATCTTTATTCAGTTTAAAAGCATATACTATATTTTAAAATTCACTATACTGTTACATAATTCATTTTGATTTTGAATTGAGTGCATTGGACTTAACTAGTTAAGTATCCCAATCAAGTGGCATTTAGCAGAACTCACAGGCAGGAAGTGCCACAAGGAGAAAGTTTTCAGAAAAATACAAAAACTAAAGTTTATCATTTGGATTCTAACACCAAAGATAACCCTTTATGTGGTAAGCCCTACTAACAAAAATATTTGTCAAGTTATTACCAATTGATAACCAAGAAGTATGAGATGTGATTCTAAGATAAGAATCATAACTAACAACAACTACTACTACAGTAGATAACATTTATTCACTTATCTCATATCAGGCTCTGTTTTAAAACCTTTCCATGGATTAACTCATTTCATCTTCACAACGATCCTGTGAAGTAAGTACCGTTTTAGACCTTATTTCCCAGATGATGCAGCTGAGATTCAGAGAGCTGTGTAACCCTCCTAGGGTCCCACAGCTAGAAATAGGAGCTGAGATTCAAACATAGGCATCCGGTCTAGAGTCTGTACTCAAAGGCAGTGTGCTACAATGTGATTGCAAGAAAGTCTCAGATGTTTAAGTAGTTAGCTGCCCAGTAGAGAGAAAGACTTGCTGTTTATGGTCTGGGATTTTTTCTTTTTCTGTTCTTTATACAAGTGATTTCAAGATAACTTGGGTCTATAGTGGATCCGTGTTCACATTATACATGATAATGTGATACTGGGCTGGAGCCTGAGAGTCTGCATTTCTAACAAGTTCCCAGGTAATGGTGATACTGCTGGCTTGGGGCCACATTTTGAGTAGCGGGGGCTTAGAGTATGAGATCTGGAGTAGCAATGCTAGTGTTGGAATCCTAGCTCCATTACTTACTAGTTTTATAACCTTCTCCTTGTGTGCCTCTACCATATCTGTAAAATAGTGAGAACATTAAAGTGTTGTCATGAGGATTACATGAGATAATCCATGGATATTACTTAGAACATAGAACATATTCTATGATACTACTTAGAACATATTCGCTGGAACATAGAAAGCACTCAATAAATATTATCTCTTAATCTTATAGAAAACTATTAAAAGCATATATTGTATCCCATTAGAAAGCCATTTATAGAACTGACTGACATAGCAGAAATACTAAATAAAATTCTATCATTTTTTTCCAGGCAATCACTAGAACATCACTGTACACTGAAGGACATTTAATATATAAGTTAGACCCACTATCCAACTTTATTAATTACATAAATCTGAAACTACTCTAAATGAATTTGTATAAAGCTGGCTTTGGTCTATACTATTTAAAGAGATTATTTTGTTTCTATGCCAGAAAACTTTTTTATATTGCAGGTGTATACTGAGTTCCAACTCATTTATTTGAATAGCTTTCTCTGAATTTAGAAACAGGCATTTTTGTTTTAAAAATTTATTTTTACCAAATAGAAATCAGAACTAGTATTGGTATGAACAATAATAATGATTTTAAACATTTGTTCAAACAAGGGCACTAGCATAGTTTAGATGAATTTGGATGAGTTAGTCAAAACCTTCACAGACAACTGTATACATTTTCAAACCACTGTACAATGCAGCATAATTACCTCTTGCTATTGAGGGCTGGGGCTTGGAAAGAATATTACTTGTCAGAATTGTGATGATTTAACAGTGGTGTGATATGGGAGAGTTCAGTGGGGAAGAAAAGTAAAGTCAGAACCAGAAATGAAAACTGTTAAAAATTTCTCAAATTCAACACTGCTTGAAAATTAAAGAGATAGAAGGCAGTGAATGGAATACAACTAGGAAAGAAAGATTAATGTCCCCCCCAGTCATTGATAAAAATCAAGAAGGGTAAAACCTGCAGGTTCAATCAAGGAGGAGATGAGAACTATGAAGTGTTTTAGGTTGGCCAGTATCTTTATGAGTGAGCAAGAAAAGATCAGTAAATAATTTGCCTCTCTTTTCACCGTTTATTTCTCAAACACAGGTGATGAAAAAGACAATTGTGGGACAGATTCTGATATGTTTATTTTTCTAAATTAAAACTATATTCAACATATGACCTGCCCTGTGAGATCATAAAAGATGAGAATCAAGGAAAAGGGTGGAATTTGGGTGGGGAGATTATTATTTCCCTCCTCTCTCCCTTTCTCTCTTTCCTTGCAGAATGGAAGGCTCCAGGCTCCTCCTTTAATGTCTAGTGTGGTACTAGAATTATTTTTAACATTCAGCACAACATATCAGATTTTTCTCTACATTTTGCTTTGTATAACAAGTGTTACTTTAAAAAAATAAGATTTTAGGGCTTCCCTGGTGGCGCAGTGGTTGAGAGTTCGCCTGCCGATGCAGGGGACGCGGGTTCGTGCCCCGGTCTGGGAGGATCCCACATGCCACGGAGCGGCTGGGCCCGTGAGCCATGGCCGCTGGGCCTGTGCGTCCGGAGCCTGTGCTCCACAACGGGAGAGGCCACGACAGTGAGAGGCCCGCGTACCGCAAAAAAAATAAATAAATAAGATTTTACCACCAAAAAAAATCTGCTTAAAAGTGCTTCTATAAAGGACTGGCATACGGAAAAATTTAAGGCAGGATTACGTATACTTAATTATACTGAATAAGGATTCTTCTATTGAAATAATTATCAGGTTTAACTTGTACTTTTAGTGAAAAAAAAATTGTTGGAATTGTGATCCTTAACATCTAGAGATGATAACCAACAACATCAGATGGTTTGGATTAGAGGAACAAGAAAACAATTATACCAACATCATGTTTTGTTATTTGGGTTTACAATGGTCTCAATCAAATTCCTGAAAAACAGAAATTTACCAAAATGCATAAGCTAACTTTTTCCACTTATAAGGCAGGTATTAGCTGTCTCTCAATACCAGAGAAGCAAGGAATTCCACTTCAGTGTGACCTATTTATGCCTCTTAGATTCATCATATGCATTTTTTAATGACCTTGAACCAAAGGAAATGTAGAAGCCTATTTGAAAAGCTGACATTAAGGTTGTGACACCAACCAAAACAACAAGAGAATCTAAAGTTAAACTGACACACAATCCCCAAATCAGTCTGTTACACTCCTAATTTAAAAAACAGTTACTATGTGAAATAGTAATGGCATGTCAGCCTCTGCTTTGAAACTCCTGAATTTTGTCATTTGGTGTTTGTGTCACAACCTTAATATTATTTAAATATACTTTTTAATATCTATTATTTAAAAAATATCTTTGAATTGAAGATACTCTAGCTTTGAAGAAGCCAACCTCAAAGCACTGCATGCCACTTTTATTAGAAGTGGTGCATAAAACATTTCCTGTTGACAAATCTAATTCATTAAAAGGTGAGATGGATGCATTTTAAAATAACTGGCTGGCATCATTATCTGCAACACCTTTTATAAATTATTCGTCTTTTCCCTTTTGACTGAACTTGTCACAGTTCCCTTTCAGCGTCTGAGTGTTATGCCTCATAGTCAATGCTTTCAACATGTTTAGACAAGTCATAAGTTAAACAAGCAGTGGTACTTTATTTTCTAGAAATGAGAAAGGGTAACTGAAATACAGATTATTTCAGTCAATTCACTGATTTTTAACTAAAGACAAGTAAAGTCAGTTAGTGGTGGTTTCGTCTTACACAAAGGATTTAAAAATAAAGCTATACTGTTTGAGTAGAAGGGAGAATTTGAAAGAAAGGAACATAAAGAGAGATGCTGGCAGCCCTGCTGCACTATTGTGCAGAAGACTTAGTTTAAAATTGAATTGTGCTTCCCCTGACATCGGAGATCAGGCACATCATAAGGCTGACAGCTGGCTGGCACACTACCTTCCTAAAGGAAAATGCTAACTGCATCTCTCTTAGAGGCCAAAGGAATAGAATTATAGAAGCTTTCAGGCAAACTGGGGAGGCAGAGTACAAATCATTTAAAATATGACAAAAACCATTTCTTACCTAATTTTGTTTCAGAAGACTATAAGAATGAGCTTGTCTTCTAATCCTAAGTAGGTGGTAAATTATTTCCTTATGAGTTGTCAGTAGAAGAGCTGCCCTTTAGTATCTTCAGCAGTTTTTTTCCACAAAATATACAAAGCACACCTATAAAATAATTAGATACAGCTTTATCACTGCCACATGGAGGGGGCATAGTCACAACATTAGTCATCTACATTGGCAATGACAGTACTATCATTGTTATAATATACAGACTTGATCCAAGAGATGCTGGAAACACATAAAGACATCCTGAAGTTGGGATACCTAAGAAAACCTTATCAACAAGATGATTCATAGATTATAGGCAAATGGATAACGGATGCACCTAGGAAAATGATATTCAAAACATCCCTTTTATTTTCATTGATTTTTCAAATGTTCCTAAAGAAACATAGATCACAGAGAGAAAGGCATGGCTGCACCATATGAAACAAGCAATACCTTTCAATACAATTATGGTTTTCTTGTTTAATTGCCAGTTGCCCCAGAACTGTTAACTAAAACCATCTTTGGGGTTTCCCTGGCGGTCTAGTGGTTAAGACTCCATGCTTTCAATGCAGGGGGCTGGAGTTCAATCCCTGGTTGGGGAACTAAGATAATACATGCTGCGTGGCATGGCTAAAATATTAAAAAAAATTTTTTTTTAATTAAAAAGAATCTTTCCCAACTCTTCCAGGTTATATTATTAAAGTAAATTCTGATTCAGTTGATTTGGGGTTGGGATCTGAGATTCTGTGTTTCTAACAACCTCCCAAGTCAAGTCACCAAAGAGGTGGGTCTGTGGTCTAAACATTCACTAGTAAGTTTCCACCAATCTATTTGACTTTCCCTGCACCAAAATACACTGTTGTTATTCTTATTTTGTGGCCCTTTGTCTTTCTGTATAATTTTAAAATCTTTTGTCAACTATTCTCTCCTCCCTAACAAAATAGACAGTTAGGAATTTGATTGATCAAATTGGGCATCTGTAAAATCTTGAGTTTCCCAAGCCATGTGTATTGTATATCATTCCATTTATTAAGGTCTTATTGTCACAAAATAATGCTTTACTATTTTCCCCATGGGAGTTTTGCACATGTCTTGTTATGTCAGATGTATTCCCAGGAACTTCATATTTTGAATGTTAGTATAAATAATATCTCTTTGCAAGGGGTTTTTCATGTTTTGTTTATATATGTATTTGTATAATTTTTGTATATTGATGTGTTTATCCAGGATATTTTCTAAACTCTTATTTTCTTTCTGTGGTTTTACATCATACATACATAATGAGTTTTACTTCTTCATTCTAAAATCTATACTTATTTCTTTATCTTGCCTTACTAAAAGAAAAAGAAAAGAAGTCAAATGATAAGTATATTACTTAATAGAAAAATCTATTTTATAATCTGTGATCAGCCAAAATGATCTCTTCATTAGGCTTAGGTCAACTAGAAAACTAATATGAAGAAGGTTCCAGATGCTTCTCTTGACATTTATTGATTGTTCTCATACTTCTTGACTTTCTCTGGTGTCTGATATACAAGTGCTTAAATGTTACTAACATCCATTGTCCCAAGCTGACTTCCAGTTGATACTTCATCAGAAACAGACAAAAACCCTCATGGACAACTTGGCCAATCTAGGAACTAAATTTGAGCAAAACAGGAAACAGAGGAATTATAACATGAGACATGGCTCAGTTCGGTCTAAGAACAAAGTGGAGATGCCCACACTAAGGAGCCATTACAGAGATACAACATATTATCTACACTACATAGCTGAAATCACAAGATTTCATGGAAAACCCATAAATAACTGAAATTGCTTTCTTGATAACATTGTCAGCCTGTAGGGTGAATTGCGCTTCTTGATAGCTTTCAGCCAATCAGTTCGACCACAGGAAAACATTAAGACTTACTGTTCCACAAACTGTCAATTTTGTTAATATTGGTTACCTGAGGAAAGGTAAATGTGCTTGATAGTGGGATGGAGAATGGGGTAATGAAAGAGAAAGATGCAGTAACTAAAATAATAATAACGACTACAATAATAATAATAAAAATATAATAAATTGTTCTTCAAAAATGGGTTCAAAATCCACTAAAATAATAATCATGAAGAAATATAGCGATGCAGAAAATGCTGAAAAGGACAGATGAAAACAGGACCCATGCACACACGTACACATTACATTGCAACTGTTTAACAATATGTGCACAAAATTTTTGGTTGGGAAAATCAATAAGCATGTATTTTTCCCCCTTCTCCTCTAGAGATTTCCTTAAAAAGATAAAAAAAGGTGTGTGTTGGGGTGAGGGAACAGGATGTAAACTCACAAAAATGAAGAGACTGAGAGAGGCATCACTACAAATTTGTACAAGATAAGACAGATGAAAGAGCTTTCATGGTAAAAACAGGTTGGAAAAAGCAAAACTCTAGAATGTGTGCAGAGAATGCTGCAATTAAAGGAATGTCCTATATCATTGGCAGAAGTGTGGAGTAAGAAGTGAAGCTAAAGCATGCAATCAATTGACTGCCCGAGAAACACTGAATCTCCCTACCCTACCTTTTTGTACAGCAACTTCTTTTTTTTTTCTTCTCCGTAGTTAAATATCTGACTGTGAGTAAAAAAATAATAATAATAAAGTACATGGGAAAAGTGTTGTGTTTGAAGATATGAAATAACTATCTAGAAAATTAGGGATCAAAACAGATGGGAGGGAGGGGATTAGGAAAACATGGTGGAGTCGAAGGACTTGAGCTCACCTCCTCATATGAAAACACCAAACTCAAAACTAACTGTTGAACAACCACTGAAAAAAAGACTGGAACATACCAAAAAAGATATTCCACATCGAAAGACAAAGAAGCCACAACGAGGCAGTAGCAGGGGCACTTTCATCATATAATCATATCCCATACGTGCTGGGTAGGCGAGCCACAAACTGGAAAATAATTATATCACAGAGGTTCTCCCACAGGAGTGAGAGTTCTGAGCCCCACACCAGGCTCCCCAGCCTGGGGGTCTGGCATCAGGAGGAAGAGCCCCCAGAGCATTTGGTATTGAAGGACAGTGGGCCTTGAGTGCAGTAGTTCCATAGGACTGGGGTAAAAAGAGACTCCACTCATGGAGGGCACACACAAAGTTTCATGTGCTCTGGAACCCAGGGCAAAGCAGTGACTCCATAGGAGCCAGGGCCAGACCTACCTGCAGGTCTTGGAGGGTCTCCTGGGGAGGTAGGGGTCGGCTGTGGCTCACTGTGGAGATAAGGACACTGATAGCAGAGGCCCCAGGGAATATTTAGCGTGAGCACTCCTGGACATTGCCATTTTGGCACTGAGACCTGGCCCCATCCAACAGCTTGCAGGCTCCAGTGCTGGGATGCCCCCCGCCAAACAACCAACAATGTGGGAACACAGCCCCACCCATTAGCAGACAGGGTGCCTAAAGTCATTCTGAGCCCACAGCTGCCTCTAAACACATCCCTTGACGTGGCCCTGACCTTCAGAGGTAAAGACCCAGCTCCATCCACCAGTGGGCAGGTATCGGTCCCACCCACAAGGAAGCCTGCACAAGCACCTCGACCAACCTCACCCACCAGGGAGCAGACACCAGACGCAAGAGGAGCTACAATCCTGCAGCCTGTGGAACAGAGAACACAAACGCAGAAAACTAGAGGAAGGGAAGAAAAAGAACTACAAAAACAAATCCAAGACAATTAACAAAATGGCAATGAGAACATATATATCGATAATTACCTTAAATGTAAATAGATTAAATGCTCTAACCAAAAGACAAAGACTGGCTGAATGGATACAAAAACAAGACCCATTTATATGTTGTCTACAAGAGACCCACTTCAAATCTAGGAACACATACAGACTAAAAGTCAGGGGATGGAAAAAGATATTACATGCAAATGGAAATCAAAAGAAAGCTGGAGTGGGATAGTCATATCAGACAAAATAGATTTTAAAATACTGTAAACAAAAGACAAAGAAAGACACTACATAATGATAAACGGATCAATCGAAGAAGAAGATATAACAATTGTAAATATACATGCGCCCAACATAGGAGCACCTCAATATATAAGGCAAATGCTAATAGCCATAAAAAGAGAAATTGACAGTAACACAATGAAGGTGGGGGACTTTAGCTCCCCACTTACATCAATGGACAGAACATCCATAAAGAAAATCAATAAGGAAACACAGGCCTTAAATGACACATTAGACCAGATGGACTTCATTGATATTTATACAACATTCCACCCACCCAAGTACACATGGAACATTCTCCAGGATAGATCACATGTTGGGCCACAAAGCAAGCCTCGGTGAATTTAAGAAAACTGAAATCATACCAAGCAACTTTTCCGACCACAACACTACGAGATTAGAAATCAAATACAAGAAAAAAACTGTAAAAAACACAAACACATGGAGATTAAACAATATGTTACTAAACAACCAATGGATCACTGAATAAATCAAAGAGGAAATGAAAAAAATACCTAGACACAAATGAAAGAGAAAACACAATGATCCATAACCTAGGGTACACAGCAAAAGCAGTTCTAAGAGAGAAGTTATACAATCTTACCTCAGGAAATAAGAAAAATCTCAAACAACCAAACCTTACACCTAAACCAACTAAAGAAAGAAGAACAAATAAAACCCAAAGTTAGTAGAAGGAGAGAAATCATAAAGATCAGAGCAGAGATAAATGAAATAAAGATGAAGAAAACAATAGAAAAGATCAATGAAACTTAAAAGCTGATTCTGTGAAAGGATAAACAAAATTTATAAACCTTTAGCCAGAAAAAAAAGAAGCAGGCTCAAATCAATAAAATTAGAAATGAAAAAGAAGTTACAACTGACACCACAGAAATACAAAGGATGACAGAGATTACTACAGGCAACTATATGCCAATAAAATGGACAACCTGGAAGAAATGGATAGATTCTTTTTTTTTAAATTTTATTTATTTTAATTATTTATTTTTGGTTGTGCCAGGTCTTAGTTGCAGCCAGTGGGCTCCTTAGTTGCAGCCAGCGGGCTCCTTAGTTGTGGCATGCACACTCTTAGTTGCGGCATGCATGTGGAATCTAGTTCCCTGACCAGGGATTGAACGCTCGTTCCCTGCATTGGGAGGCGAATTCTTAACCAGCACACGACCAGGGAAGTCCCCGGATGAATTCTTAAAAGGTACAATCTTCCAAGACTCAACCTGGAAGAAAGAGAAAATATGAACAAACCAATCACAAGTACTGAAATTGAAACTGTGATTTAAAAACTTGCAACAAACAAAAGTCCAGGACCAGATGGCTACACAGATGAATTCTATCAAACATTTAGAGAAGAGTTAACACTTATCCTTCTGAAACTATTCCAAAAAATTGCAGAGGGAGGAACACTTTCAAACTCATTCTATGAGGCCACCATCATCCTGATACGAAAACCAGACAAAGATACCACAAAAAAAGAAAACTAGAGGCCAATATCACTGATGAACATAGATGCAAAAATCCTCAACAAAATGCTAGCAAATCAAAACCAACAATATATTAAAAAGAAACACCATGATGAAGTGGGATTTATCCCAGGGATGCAAGGATTCTTCAACATAGACAAATCAATCAATGTGATACACCGTATTAACAAATTGAAGAATAAAAACCACATGATCATCTTAATAGATGCAGAAAAAGCTTTTGACAAAATTCAACACCCATTTATTATAAAACTCAACAGAAACTGGGCACACAGGGAAACTACCTCAACATAATAAAGGTCATATATGATAAACACCATACTCAACAAGGAAAAGCTGAAAGCTGAAAGATCAGGAGCAGACAAGGATGTCCCCTCTCTCCACTTTTATTCAACATAGTTTTGCAAGTCCTAGACATGCCAATCAGAGAAGAAAAAGAAATTAAAAGAATCCAAATTGGAAAAGATGAAGTAAAACCAGCACTGTTTGCAGATGACATGATTCTATACACAGAAAATCCTAAAGATGCTACCAGAAAACTTCTAGGGCTCATCAGTGAATTTGGTAAAATTGCAGGATAAAAAATTAACACATAGAAATCTCTTGCATTTCTATACACTAACAACAAAAGATCAGAAAGAGAAATTAAGCAAACAATCCTAATTACTATCACGAGAAATTAAGCAAACAATCCCAATTACTATCACATCAAAAACAATAAAATACCTCGGAATAAATCTACCTAAGGAGGCAAAAAACCTATACTCTGTAAACTATAAGAGACTGATGAAAGAAATCGGAAATGACACAAACAGATGGAAAGGTATACCATGTTCTTGGATTGGAAGAATCAATATTTTCAAAATGACTATACTACCCAAGGCAATATATATATTCAGTGCCATCCCTATCAAATTACCAATGGCATTTTTCACAAAACTAGAACAAAATATTTTTAAATTTGTATGGAAACACAAAACATAAAGCAATCCTGAGCAAGAAAAATGGAGCTGGAGCAATCAGGTTCCCTGACTCAGACCATACTCAAAGCTACAGTAATCAAAACAGTATGGTACTGGCACAAAAACAGAAATATAGATCAATGGAACAGGATAGAAAGCCCAGAAATAAACCCATGCACCTATGGTTCATTACTCTATGACAATGGAGGCAAGAATATACAGTGGAGAAAAGACAGTCTCTTCAGTAAGTGGTGCTGGGAAAACTGGACAACTGCATGGAAAAGAATGAAATTAGAACATTCTTTAACACCATACACAAAAATAAACTCAAAATGGATTAAAGTGTAAGACTGGATACTATAAAACTCTTAGAGGAAAACATAGGCAGACCACTCTTTGACATAAATCGTAGCAATATCTTTTTGGATCTACCTCCTAGAGTAATGAATATAAAAACAAACAAAAAACAAACAAAAAAAACCAAATGGGAACTAATTAAACTTAAAAGCTTTTGCTCAGCAAAGAAAACCATACTCAAAATGAAAAGACATCCCACAAAATGGGAGAAAATATTTGCAAACAAAGCAACCAAAAAGGGATTAGTCTCCAAAATATACAAGCAGCTCATGTAGCTCAATATCAAAAAAAACCAAATAACCCAATCAAAAAATGGGCAGATCTAAACAGACATTTCTCCAAAGACATACAGGTGGCC
The DNA here is from genome assembly GCF_949752795.1 of Hyperoodon ampullatus. Lineage (NCBI taxonomy): Eukaryota > Metazoa > Chordata > Mammalia > Artiodactyla > Ziphiidae > Hyperoodon > Hyperoodon ampullatus. The sequence continues at coordinate 99,837,766 of NC_136917.1, read as the reverse complement.
AAAAAGCACATGAAAAGTTGTTCAGGGCTTCCCTGGTTGCGCAGTGGTTGAAAGTCTGCCTGCTGATGCAGGGGACACGGGTTCGTGCCCCGGTACAGGAAGATCCCACATGCCACGGAGCGGCTGGGCCCGTGAGTCATGGCCGCTGAGCCTGTGCATCCGGAGCCTGTGCTCCACAACGGGAGAGGCCACAACAGTGAGAGGCCCACGTACTGCAAAAAAAAAAAAAAAAGTTGCTCAACATTGCTAATTATTAGCAAAATGCAAATCAAAACTACAATAAGGTATCACCTCACACAGGTCAGAATGGCCATCATCAAAAAGTCTACAAACAATAAACGCTGGAGAGGGTGTGGAGAAAAGGGAACCCACCTACACTGTTGGTGGGAATGTAAACTGGTAAAACCACTATGCAGAACAGTATGGAGGTTCCTTAAAAAACTTAAAATAGAACTACCATATGATTCAGCAATCCCACTCCTGGGCATATATTCAAATAAAACTCTAATTCAAAAAGATACATACACCCCTGTGTTCATAGCAGCACTATTCACAATAAGCAAGACATGGAAGCCACCTAAATGCCCATTGATAGAGGAATGCATAAAGAAGATGTGGTACATATACACAATGGAATATTACTGAGCCATAAAAAAGAATGAAATAATGCCATTTGCAGCAACACGGATGGACCTAGAGATTATTATACTAAGTGAAGTAAGTCAGATAGAGAAAGACAAATACCATATGATATCACTTATATGTGGAATCTAAAAAAAATGATATATGAACTTATTTATAAAACAGCAACAGACTCACAGACTTCGAAAACAAATTTATGGTTACCAAAGGGGAAAGGTGTGGGGGGGATAAATTAGGAGTTTGGGATTAACATATACACACTACTATATATAAAATAGAAAACTAGGAAAGGTAGCATGGGTTCCCCAAAGAAAAGTCTGTCTCATTCTGGCCTTTAGCTGACTTCCATCATAATCATGGTAACCCACCTATTCACTCTAAAGTAAACTGTACCAGTCAAATCAGTGCCAACCAAATATAGTTTCTAGGCAGCTTTTTTATTTTCTTCTTTCATATTATGAATGCACAGTCAAGGACAATTGGGTATTTGAAGAAAATCATTTTCTTTTTCACATTTGAAACCAATGTAAAACAATAATTAGCCCCCAAAGAAAATGGAGATAAGTCCATTAATAGAACATGTAAATTTTCCATCATCCTAACAGAGTAAAGAAAAAAATGTACACATAATACAAGAGCAGAAGCAGGACATCCGGCTACGGCTGAGTACAATCAGTAAATACTCTTCCAAAAAAGAAACTAAAGAGGTAGACAAAATTGATAAATACAACATTTTAGTCACCTAGAAATAGACCAAAGGAAGATAACAATTTGAAAAGCATTTATATTTGAAAAACTATTCATCTTTAGATAGGAAAACTAGGACCCTCTGGTATTCTAGCCTAGAGCTACCCTTATCAACATCAACCACAACTCAGTGAGTACAGTGGTTCTTCCATGGTGGGGGAGGTCGTTAGAACCAGAAACATCTCTGCTGTGGTCAAAGGGGGCTCACTGGTACTTGAGTGGTGGGTGATGCCCACCTCCAGCAGTGTTTCAGTGGAAGTGATGGCCTTAAAAAAGTGAGCAAGCAAGGAGAGTCAACAGCTCAATTAGGCCAAGGTTATGTTCACACTTGGGGCAAGGGTACTCTTGGCTATGGCTGAGAGTATGTACAATGGAGGACTGAGAGGAACAAAGCTAGCCACACATTCCTGAGGCTGAACAATCACATGCACAGAGGAAATGTGAAAGAGCTCAGCAGAAAGCAAAATCTGGGCACACTTGAAAACAATGTAAACTTTAAATATATTCCTCTATCAATACAGAGATCCATGAGCACATGACAGATGACTTACTGAATTGAAGTGTTTGCACACATCCACTATCCAACCATCAGCTTATCACTTAAGCTTCACAGACACAGAGGCAAGTCCTAGGAAGCCAAATGTAAAACTCATAACAAGCATCTCAAAAAAAAAAAAAAAAAAGTCAGTGGCCACTTATCACAAGGGAGGTAGGTGTTACTGACTTAATTTAGGCAATTTACTAAACAAGGAAACAAGCAAATAAACAAAGCAACAACAGGGAGAAAAAAAATTCAGAACCCAGAGTTGCTACAATATATGATCTAAAATATCCAGTTTTCAGCAAGAAATTATGAGACATGCAAATAAATAGGGAAAAAGCAGCCAATAGAAACTGAGCATCCCTGGATGTTGAATTTAAATGAAGACTTTAAAGCAGATATTATAAGTACATTCCATGAACCAAAGGTGACCATATTTAAAGAATAAAAGGAAAGTATGGCAATGATGAATAAAAAATGTAAGAGATTCACAATAAGGAGAAAGAAATTTTTAAAAAGAACCAAATGGAAATTTTGTACTTGAAAAGTGTATTAAATGGAAAGACACTATAGGAACTTGACAGCAGATTCAAGATGATCTGAAGAAAGAATTAGTGAATTTAAAGTAGATGAATATAAGAGGTAACTTTCCTCAACATAATAAAGGCCATATATGACAAACCCACAGCCAACATCGTCCTCAATGGTGAAAAACTGAAACCATTGCCACTGAGATCAAGAACAAGTCAAGGCTGCCCACTCTCACCACTCTTATTCAACATAGTTTTGGAAGTTTTAGCCACAGCAATCAGAGAAGAAAAGGAAATAAAAGGAATCCAAATTGCAAAAGAAGAAGTAAAGCTGTCACTGTTTGCAGTTGACACGATACTATACATAGAGAATCCTAAAGATGCTACCAGAAAACTACTAGAGCTAGTCAATGAATTTGGTAAAGTAGCAAGATACAAAATTAATGCACAGAAATCTCTGTCATTCCTGTACACTAATGATGAAAAATCTGAAAGTGAAATGAAGAAAACACTCCCATTTACCATTGCAACAAAAAGAATAAAATATCTAGGAATAAACCTACCTAAGGAGACAAAAGACCTGTATGCAGAAAATTATAAGACACTGATGAAAGAAATTAAAGGTGATACAAATAGATGGAGAGAAATACCATGTTCCTGGATTGGAAGAATCAATATTGTGACAATGCCTCTACTACCCAAAGCAATCTACAGATTCAATGCAATCCCTATCAAACTACCACTGGCATTTTTCACAGAACTAGAACAAAAATTTTCAAAATTTGTTTGGAAAAACAAAAGACCCTGAATAGCCAAAGCAATCTTGAGAACGAAAAAGGGAACTGGAGGAATCAGGCTCCTTGATTTCAGACTATACTACAAAACTACAGTAATCAAGACAGTATGGTACTGGCACAAAAACAGAAAGATAGATCAATGGAACAGGATAGAAAGCCCAGAGGTAAACCCACGCACATATGGTCACCTTATCTTTGATAAAGGAGGCAGGAATGTACAGTGGAGAAAGGACAGCCTTTTCAATAAGTGGTGCTGGGAAAACTGGACAGGGACATGTAAAAATATGAGATTAGATCACTCCCTAACACCATACACAAAAATAAGTTCAAAATGGATTAAAGACCTAAGTGTAAGGCCAGAGACTATAAAACCCTTAGAGGAAAACATAGGCAGAACACTCTATGACATAAATCACAGCAAGATCCTTTTGGACCCACCTCCTAGAGAAATGGAAATAAAAACAAAGATAAACAAATGGGACCTAATGAAACTTCAAAGCTTTTGCACAGCAAAGGAAACCATAAACAAGACCAAAAGACAACCCTCAGAATGGGAGAAAATATTTGCAAATGAAGCAACTGACAAAGGATTAATCTCCAAAATTTATAAGCAGCTCATGCAGCTCAATAGCAAAAAAACAAACAACCCAATCCAAAAATGGGCAGAAGACTTAAATAGGCATTTCTCCAAAGAAGATATACAGACCGCCAACAAACACATGAAAGAATGCTCAACATCTTTAATCATTAGAGAAATGCAAATCAAAACTACAATGAGATATCATCTCACACCAGTCAGAATGGCCATCATCAAGAAATCTAGAAACAATAAATGCTGGAGAGGGTGTGGAGAAAAGGGAACACTCTTGCACTGCTGGTGGGAATGTGAATTCGTACAGCCACTATGGAGAACAGTATGGAGGTTCCTTAAAAAACTACAAATAGAACTACCATATGACACAGCAATCCCACTACTAGGCATATACCCTGAGAAAACCATAATTCAAAAAGAGACATGTACCAAAATGTTCATTGCAGCTCTATTCACAATAGCCCGGAGATGGAAACAACCTAAGTGTCCATCATTGGATGAATGGATAAAGAAGATGTGGCACATATATACAATGGAATATTACTCAGCCATAAAAAGAAACGAAACTGAGCTATTTGTAATGAGGTGGATAGACCTAGAGTCTGTCATACAGAGTGAAGTAAGTCAGAAAGAGAAGGACAAATACCATATGCTAACACATATATATGGAATTTAAGGGAAAAAAATGTCATGAAGAACCTAGGGATAAAACAGGAATAAAGACAGAGACCTACTAGAGAATGGACTTGAGGATATGGGGAGGGGGAATGGTAAGCTGTGACAAAGCGAGAGAGAGGCATGGACATATATACACTACCAAACGTAAGGTAGATAGCTATTGGGAAGCAGCCGCATAGCACAGGGAGATCAGCTCGGTACTTTGTGACCGCCTGGAGGGGTGGGATAGGGAGGGTGGGAAGGAGGGAGACACAAGAGGGAAGGGATGTGGGAACAGATGTATATGTATAACTGATTCACTTTGTTATAAAGCAGAACCTAATAAAAAAAAAAAAAGAAAATTAGAGACAAAGAGAAGAAAGTGTCATGAGAAGCTCCTAGCCTCTCTCAGTGCATTTTATTAGGTTATATCTGAAAGACTGGGCTGTGAAAAACAGTTCAAGTAAAAAAAAAATAAAAAAATAAAATAAAATAAATAAACTAAAATACAATAAATGAATATAAATTATCCAATCTGAAGAACAGAGAGAAAAAATAATTTAAAAAATGAACAGGACTTCCCTCATGGTGCAGTGGTTAGGAATCCGCCAGCCAATGCAGGGGACACAGGTTCAAGCCTTGGTCCGGGAAGATCCCACATGCCGCGGATCAACTAAGTCGGTGCACCACAACTACCGAGCCTGTGCTCTAGAGCCCATGAGCCACAACTACTGAGCCTGAGTGCCACAACTACTGAAGCCCGTGTGCCTAGATCCCATGCTCCGCAACAAGAGAAGCCGTCACAATGAGAAGCCTGCGCACTGTGAAGAAGAGTAGCCCCTGTTCACCTCAACTACAGAGAGCCCGCGTGCAGCAACGAAGACCTGGTGCAGCCAAAACTAAATAAATTAAATAAATAAATGAAAAAAAAAAAAAAAGAACAAAGACTCAGACAGTTTGGAAAATCACAACTATATCAAAAACCATGTAATGAGTTTCCCAGAAGGAATAGAATCAGAAAAAGGGATAGAAAAAAATACATGAAGAAATAAAGGATAAAAACATACCAAATTTGGGCCTCCCTGGTGGCGCAGTGGTTGGGAGTCCGCCTGCCGATGCAGGGGATACGGGTTCGTGCCCCGGTCTGGGAGGATCCCATATGCCGCGGAGCGGCTGGGCCCGTGAGCCATGGCTGCTGAGCCTGCGCGTCCGGAGCCTGTGCTCCGCAACGGGAGAGGCCACGGCAGTGAGAGGCCCGCATACCACAAAAAAAAAAAAAAAAAAAAAAAAAAAAAAAAAAAAAAAAAAAACATACCAAATTTGATGAAAAACATTCACCTACTCATCAAAGAAATTCAACAGACCCCACGCAGGACAATATAAAGAGATGGATATTTAAACATAACCTAATCAAATTATTGGTCAACAAAGACAAAGAGAAAATCTTAAAAGCAGCAAGAGAAAAGTAAATCATCACATATAGGTGAGCATCAATGAAACAATGGAGGCCAGAAGTCAGTGGAATGAGAAATTCAAAATGCTGAAAGAAAAAAAAAAACTGTCCACTGATTATCCTATATCAAGAATAACTACACTGTAAAGCAATTATACTGCAACAAAGATGTTAAAAAAAAATTAAAAAATAAAACTGGAGATGAATAAGGTAGAGGGAAAAAAAAAAATAGCTTTCGGCTTCCCTGGTGGCACAGTGGTTGAGAATTCGCTGGCCAATGCAGGGTACACAGGTTTGAGCCCTGGTCTGGGAAGAACCCACATGCCGAAGACCAACTAAACCTGTGTGCCACAACTACTGAGCCTGAGCTCTAGAGCCCGTGAGCCACAACTACTGAGCCCGTGTGCCACAACTATGAAGCCCACGTGCCTAGAGCCTGTGCTCCGCAACAAGCGGAGCCACCGCAATGAGAAGCCCGTGCACCACAACGAAGAGTAGCCCCCACTCGCCGCAATTAGAGAAAGCCTGCGTGCAGCAATGAAGATGCAATGTAGCCAAAAATAAAATAAATAAATTAATTTTAAAAATAAGAATAACTACCTTTAAATTGAGGCAAAATAGAGCCATCACTTTTAACACTGAAGAAATAAAGATTGAGAATTTGTTGTTAGCAGATGGGTCTTAAAAAAATATTAAGAGAAATCCTTCAAGCTGCAAGGAATTGACACCAGATGGTAATTTAAATCCAAAGTAAGAAATAAAGAGCTCCAGAAATGGTAAATATGTGGGCTAATATAAAAGGGTCTATAAAATATTGTCTCATTTCTTTCTTTTTTTTTTTGCGGTACGCAGGCCTCTCACTGTGGTGGCCTCTCCCGCTGCGGAGCACAGGCTCCGGATGTGCAGGCTCAGCGGCCATGGCTCACGGGCCCAGCCGCTCTACGGCATGTGGGATCCTCCCGGACCGGGGCACGAACCCGTGTCCCATGCATCGGCAGGCGGACTCTCAACCACTGCGCCACCAGGGAAGCCCTATCTCATTTCTTTTAATTGAACTCTTTAAAAGACATAGATTGCATAAAGCAATAACTATAGTAATGCATTGATTATTTTAAAACATGTAGAGATGTAACACATATGACAATAATAGCAGAAAGGACAGGAAGGAATAAAACTATGCTGAAACAAAACTTCCATATTTTATCAAAATTAAGTCGGTATTAACTGGTTACATTACGCTGGCTGTGGTAAGTTAAGATGTAGACTATGTTCTCTAGTGCAAACACTAAGAAAATTATTTAAAAGGTAAAGTTTCACTAGAAATTAAATTATGACAATATTAAAAATATTTATCTAATACCAAAGAAGGCAACCAAGGTAGAAGAAAGAAATAAAAGAGACAAGAGTCATATAAAAACAAAGCAATATGGAAAATGTAAACGTGATCATGCTAATAAGTACATTAAATATGAAAGGTCTAAACACCTCAATCCAAAGGCAGGAATTGTTAGATTAGATAAAAATGCAAGAGGCAGCCATGTGTCATCTATACAAGACATATTTTACATTCAAAGACAATAAATAGATTAAAAGTTAAAAGATGGAAAAGATATGCCATACAATAGCTGGAGTTACTGTACTAATATTAAACAAAATAGGCTTCAAGAAATAGTACTTGAGGGGACTTCCCTGGTGGCCCAGTGGGTAAGATTTTGTGCTCCCAATGCAGGGGGCCCCAGCTCCATCCCTGGTCGGGGAACTAGATCCCACATGCATGCCTCAACTAAGAGTCTGCATGCTGCAACTAAGAATTTTGCATGCCACAACTAAGAAGTCTGCATGATGCAATTAAAGACCCAGCATGCAGCAACTAAGACATGGCACAGCCAAAATAAATTAATTAATTAAAAAAAAAGAAATAGTATTTGAGAAAAACAGATATAAGAGGGTCAATACATCAAAAAGATATAATATTTACAAATATATATGCACCTAAAACAGGGCCTCAAAGTCAATGGAGCAAAAAATGACAGAATTCAAAGAAGAAATTGACTATTTGAGAATTATAATTAGATATTTCAATCCTCTGCACTCAATAATTGATGGAATTAAACAGAAAATCAGCAGGAGTACAGAAAATCTGAATGCTGTCAACCTATTCAACCTAACTCCCATATACAGACTACTCCACTCAATGATGGCAGAATACACATTTTTTTTTTCAAATGCCAAAAAATTTTTTCAAAAATAGATCATATTCTAGGTCATAAAACAAGTCTCAATAAATTTAAAAGTAATGAGGTCATAGGAAGTAATAAGATCATGTTCTATGAGTACAACAAAATTAAATCAGAAATCAATAGCATTAAAAATTTTGGAAAATTCCCAATATTTGGAAGTTAAAGAACATATTTTTAAATAACAACAAGTCATAAAAGGAATCACAGGGGATATTAGAAAATATTTTTTACTGAATGATAGTGGAAACACAATATGTCACATTTTATGGGATACATAAAAAGCTATAGAAGGAAATCTATAGCTTTAAACACATATCAAAAAAGAAGAAAGGTGTAGAAGAAGTACCTCAAGATTCAATCTTAGGACACTAGAAAAAGAAGAGCAAACCACATGCAAAGCAAGGAGAAGAAAGGCAACATGAAGGATTACAGCAGAAATAAATGATACAGAAAAGAGAAAAGCAATAGACAATAAAAACAAAAGTTGGTTTTTGAAAATATTAACAAAATTGCAAATGCTTAGCTAGACTGATCAAGAGAAAAAGAAAAAGTGCAGAAATTACCAAAATAATGAATGAAAAATATATCACTACTGGTCATACAGAAATGAAAAAGATTATAAGACAACACAATGAACAACTTTATGCCAAAAACTAGACACACAGATGAAGTGGACACATTTTTAGAAAGACATAAATGACCAAAACCAAATCAAGAAAAACTGTTAAAACTGAACAGATCTAAAACAAGTAAAGAAATTGAATTAGTAATTCAAAATCTTCCCACAAGGAAAAGCAAAGACCCAAGGTCTTCACTGGTGAATTCTATCCAAAAAAAAAAACAAAACCAACATTTCACAAACTCTTTTAGAAAACAGAGGAAAGAAACCTTCCTAACTCATTCTATGACGACAGTATTACCCTGAAAACAAAGCCAAACAAACATATCAGAAGAAAATAAAACTGTAGACGAAATGCCTATATTGAAAAAGAAAGATCTAAAATCACTACCATAACCATCAACCTTAAGAAAGTAGAAAAAGAAGAGCAAGCTAAACCTAAAGCAAGCAGAAGGAAGAAAACATTGCACGCATGCACACACACACACAAAAGAGAGGTAAGATTGAAATTGCAAAAATTAGGAATGAAAGGAGGAACACTATTACCGACCTTACAGAAATAAAGAGATTAGAAGGGGATACAATATACAGTTGTACATCATTAAATTTTATAACCTAGATGAAACAGACAAATTCCCAAAAAGACACAAAGTACTGAAATGACTGGAGACTAAAAAATATGAAAAGACCTATAACAAAAAAGCAGATTGAATTAATGATCAAAAATTTTTTCACAAAGACAAACCCAGATCAGATGGTTTCATTGGTGAATTCTACCAGAAATCAACACCAATCCTTCACAAACTCTCCCAAAAACAGAAGTGGAGGGAACACTTCTCAACTCATTCTCTAAGGCCAGTATTACCTTGATACTAAAACCAGACAAAAACATTATAAGAAAAGAAAACTATAGACCAATATTCCTTATGAATATATAGGCTAAAATACTCAACAAACTATTAACAAATTGAATCCAGCAACATATAAAAAGCATTTTACACCATGACTAAGTGGCATTTATCCCAGGAGTGTAAGGTTGAATCAACACAGGAAAATGAACCAATGTAATGTACCTCATTAATAGAATATAGGACAAAAACTACATGATGATCTAAATAGATGCAGAGAAGAATATGTGAAAATCCAACACCCTTTCATGATTAAAAAAACCTCAACAAACCAGGAGTAGAAGGAAATTTCATCAACTTGATAAAAGACATTTACATAAAACCCACAATTAACTTCATACTTAATGGTGAAAGACTGAAAGCTTTGCCCTTAAGATCAGGAACAAGACAAGTGTGTCCGTTTTTAACCCTTCTGTTCAATATTGTACTGGAAGTTCTAGCCAGGACAATTAGGCAAGAAAAGTAAACACAAGGCATCCAGACTGGAAAGGAAGAAGTAAAACTATTCCAGACTGGAAAGGAAGAAGTAAAACTATCTCTTCTTATAGATGACATGATCTTGTATGTAGGAAGTCCTAAGGAATTCTAAAACAAACCAAAAACTCAAACTAGTGGAGCTAATAAATACATTCAACAAAGTTTGCAGAAAATAAAATTAATAAACAGAAACAAATTATATTTAATATGCTAGCAATTAACAATTTTAAAATGAAATTAGGAAAGAAATTCCATTTACAATAGCATCAAAGAGAATAAAATATTCAGGAAAACATTTAACAAAAGAAGTGCAAGACCTATCCACTGAAAGATCTAAATACATGAAAAGTCCATTGTTTATGGACTGAAAGATTTAATACTGTTAAAGTGGCAATACTTCTCAAATTAATCTGCAGATTCAATGCAATCTCTATCAAAATCCCAGCTGTCTATTAACAAACTGATCTTAAAATTCATATGGAAATGCAAGGGACAGTCAAAAAAATCTTGAAACAGAAGAATGGAGTTAGAGAACTCATATTTCCTACTTTTCAAAACTTACTACAGAGCTGCAGTAATCAAGACTGTGTGACAGGATAGGCATAAAGATAGACATGTAATCAATGGAATCGAATAGAGAGTCCAAAAATAATCCCATACAAAGTTCAATTGATTTTTGATAAGGGATTTAAGAAAATTCAATAGGGAAAGATTGTCTTTTCAAGCAAAGTTGCTGAGACAACTGAATACCAACATGCAAAAGAATGAAGTCGAACTCCTTCATCTAAAGACATACAAAAGTTTACTCAAAATCGATCAATGACCTAAACACAAGTGATAAAATACATACAATTTTTAGAAGAAATCACAGGTGTAAAATCAGAAACATTTGTTCTTCAAAGGATGACATCAATAAAGTGAAAAAACCTACGTGAAAAAACAACCTACTGAGTGGGAGAAAATATCTGCAAATCAAATATCTGATAAAGAGATAGTATCCCAAAATCTATACAGAACTATTGCAGCTCAACAATAAAATGACAAGTAATTCAATTTAAAAATGACAAAGGGGGACTTCCCTGATGGTCCAGTGGTAAAGAATCCGCCTTCCAATGCAGGGGACGTGAATGCAATCCCTGGTCGGGGAACTAAGATCCCATATGCCGCGGGGCAACAAAGCCCATGCACCACAACTACTGAGCTCATGTGCCTCAACTAGAGAGTCCATAGGCCGCAAACTACAGAGCCCACGCTCTCTGGAGCCCACGTCAAAACTAGGCAAGAGAAAACCCTCACTCCACAACTAGAGAGAAGCCCGCGCACCGCAAGGAAGAGCCTGCCTGCCGCAACAAGCGCCATAATAAAACATCCCACATGCTTCAACAAAGACCCCATGCAGCCAAATAAATAAATAATAAATAAATAAACATTGTTTTAAAAAATAACAAAAGATTTGAATAGACATATGTTCAAAGGAGACAGACAAATGGCCAATAAGTACACGAAAGGATGCTGAGCATCATTAACTTTCAGATAAATACAAATTGAGACCACGTAAGATACCACTTCACAACTCACTAGAATGGCTATAATCAAAAGACAGACACTAACATGTTTTGGGGAGGATGTGGAAAAACTGAAACCATCACACACTGCTAGTGGGATTGTAAAGGTCTCCCTCCCCCACCCCTCTCAGTGGGGTATTTCATTTGCATTTTGCATTTTGTAATTATTTTTGTGATCTCTCCCACTACACTGAAGCATTTGAGACTAGGAGTAGGTCTCTTTCCCTCACTCGAGTATATCAGTTAGAGCAACTGTCTTTCTGTGCTATCTGCAATCACTGATTTGCTTACCTCTCTCGACCACTAGACTATAATCTTCTTAAGAGAGACACTGTGCTTTCTTTATTTTTGCATCTTAGTACCTAGCCTAGTAGTTAACACACAGGAAGTACAAAAGAAAAAATTAAACAAGAGATTCCAAAGTATGGTACACAGATCCCTGGTGGAGACCCAATATTCTTACAGAAGGTTCACAAGGTAAAAACTATTTTCATAGTAATAAGACATTACAAGCCATTTCAATACGTTGACATTTGTACTAAATGCAAAAGCAACAAGGCCCTAGCACAAATTATAATCCCCAAACTGTGTTAGTTTTACTAGTTTTCTATTGCTACTGTAATAAGTTGCCACAAATTTATTGTCATAAAGCCACAAAAATTTATTATCTTACAGTTCTCCTGGTTAAAGACCATTTCAGGGTCTCATTAGGCTAAAAGCAAATGCTCAGCAGTTGCATTCCTTTCTGGAGGCTATGAAGAGAATCCCTAGTTTCCTTGCATTTTTTAGCTTCTAGAGGCTGCTCTCTCATTCCTTGGCTGGTGGCCCACTTCCCCCATTTTCTAGCTAGCTATGTGAGTCCTCTTCATATTTCATCACTCTGAATTGCTCTTCTGCCTCCTTCTTCCACTTTTGAGAACCACTGTAATTACACTGCACCCATTCAGATAATCCAGGATAATCTGAATATTTTAAAGTAAACTGACTATCAAATTTAAGTCCCCTTTGCTATATAACATAACATAGTCACAGGTTCTAGGGATTATGATGTACGCGTTTCTGGGGGCCATTCTCCTGCCTACCCCTGTAGTCACATTTTTCACCATCACACAGTTAAAATAAAAAATAATGGCAGGTTCACTTAAAAATGTCCTCGATGAGGCACTAAAAATTAGTAATTTTATTAACTCAACCTTTGAATACACCACACATTTGCTCAAAATTAATCAAATTGAGTTGTCATTTCAAGGAAAATATTAGACAGTATTTGTTGCCAATGATAAAATTAGAGCTTTTAAAGCAAAAACAAAGATCTTGGAAAATTCATGTACTTGCAGATGGACAGTTTTGCAATATTTTAAGGTTTTCCTGAGGAAATTACTGGTGATATTAACAAATGGGATTTTTTGATATTGTATAATGAAGTATATTAAGATTTGGAAGTCAAGCATACCTCAGTGAATCAATATTTTCACATGGCCAATGCATTATGTAACAAAAGTATGTGTTTGTAAAAGATTCATTCAAAGTGCAAGATACGAGGCAGGCTTCAAGATGGCGGAAAAGTAAGACGTGGAGATGACCTTCCTCCCCACAAATACATCAGGAATACATCTACATGTGGAACAGCTCCTACAGAACACCTACTGAAGGCTGGCAAAAGACCTCAGACGTCCGAAAAGGCAAGAAACTCCCCACGTAACTGGGTAGGGCAAAAAGAAAGAAAAAACAGAGACAAAAGAATAGGGATGGGACCTGCACCAGTGGGAGGGAGCAGTGAAGGACGAAAGGTTTCCACACACTAGGAAGCCCCTTCACGGTCAGAGACTGCGGGTGGTGGAGGGGGGAAGCTTCGGAGCCACGGAGGAGAGCACAGCAACAGGGGTGCGGAGGGCAAAGCAGAGATTCCCACACAGAGGATCGGTGCCGACCAACACTCAGCAGCCTGAGAGGCTTGTCTGCTCACCCGCTGGGGCGGGCGGGGATTGGGAGCTGAGGCTCGGGCTTCGGAGGTCAGACCCCAGGGAGAGGACTGGGATTGGCTGCGTGAACACAGCCTGAAGGGGGCTAGTGCGCCACAGCTAGCCCGGAGGGAGTCCGGGAAAAAGTCAGGAGCTGCAAAGGGGCAAGAGACTCTTTCTTCTCTCTTTCTTTTCTGGTGTGTGAGGAGAGAGGATTAAGAGCGCCGCTTAAAGGAGCTCCAGAGAAGCTCCAGAGACAGGCGCGAGCCGCAGCTATCAGCATGGACACCAGAGACGGGCATGAGATGCTAAGGATGCTGCTGCAGCCACCAAGCCTGTGTGTGAGCACAGGTCACTATCCATACCTCTCCTCCGGGGAGCCTGTGCAGCCCGCCACTGCCAAGCTCCCGTGATCCAGGGACAAATTCCCCAGAAAACACGGCATGCCTCAAGCTTTTGCAACGTCACACCGACCTCTGCCACCGCAGGCTCGCCCCGCATTCCGTACCCCTCCCTCTCCCCGGCCTGAGTGAGCCAGAGCCCCCTAATCACCTGCTCCTTTAAGCCCGTCCTGTCTGGGCAAAGAACAGACGCCCTCAGACGACCTACACACAGAGGCAGGGCCAAATCCAAAGCTGAACCCCGGGAGCTGTGCGAACAAGGAAGAGAAAGGGAAATTTCTCCCAGCAGCCTCAGGAGCAGCGGATTAAATCTCCACAATCAACGTGATGTACCCTGCACCTCTGAAATACCTGAATAAACAACAAATCATCCCTAACTGAGGAGATGGACTTTGGGAGCAACGATATATATATATTTTTCCCTTTCTCTCTTTTTCTGAGTGTGTATGTGTATGCTTCTGTGTGTGATTTTGTCTATATAGCTTTGCTTTTACCATTTGTCCTAAGGTTCTGTCTGTCCGTTGTTTTTTTTTTTTTTTTAGTATAGTTTTTAGCGCTTATTATCATTGGTGGATTTGTTTTTAGGTATGGTTGCTCTCTTCTCTTTCTTTTTTTATTACTTAAAAAATTTTTTTAATATTTATTTTTTATTTTAATTATTTTATTTTATCTTTTTCTTTCTTTCCTTCTTTTTTCTCCCTTTTACTCTAAGCCGTGTGGATGACAAGCTCTTGGTGCTCCAGCCAGGCGTCAGAGCTGTGCCTCTGAGGTGGGAGAGCCAAGTTCAGGACATTGCTCCACCAGAGACCTCCCAGCTCCACATAATATCAAATGGCAAAAATCTCCCAGAGATCTAAACCTCAATGCCAAGATCCAGCTCCACTGAATGACCAGCAAGCTACAGTGTTGGATACCCAATGCCAAACAACTAGGAACACAGGAACACAACACCACCCATTAGCAGAGAGGTTGCCTAAAATCATAATAAAGTCATAGACACCCCAAAACACACCAACAGACGTGGACCTGCCCACCAGAAAGACAAGATGCAGCCTCATCCACCAGAACACAGGCACTAGTCCGGTCCACCAGGAAGTGTACAAAACCCACGGAACCAACCTTAGCCACTGGGAGCAAACACCAAAAACAACGGGAACTACGAACCTGCAGGCTGCGAAAAGGAGACCCCAAACACGGTAAGCCGAGAAAAATAAGAAGACAGAGAAACACAGAGCTGATGAAGGAGCAAGGTAAAAACCTACCAGACCTAACAAATGAAGAGGAAACAGGCAGTCTACCTGAAAAACAACTCAGAATAATGATAGTAAAGATGATCCAAAATCTTGGAAAGAGAATAGAGAAAATACAAGAAACGTTTAACAAGGACCTAGAAGAACTACAGAGCAAACAAACAATGATGAACAACACAATAAATGAAATTAAAAATTCTCTAGAAGGAATCAGTAGCAGAATAACTAATGAAGAAGAACGGATAAGTGACCTGGAAAATAAAATAATGGAAATAACTGCCACAGAGCAGAATAAAGAAAAAGGAATGAAAAGAATTGAGGACAGTCTCAGAGACCTCTGGGACAACATTAAATGCACCAACATTCGAATTATAGGGGTACCAGAGAAGAAGAGAGAAAGAAAGGGACTGAGAAAATATTTGAAGAGATTATAGTTGAAAACATCCTTAATATGGGAAAGGAAATAGTAAATCAAGTCCAGGAAGCACAGAGAGTGCCATACAGGATAAATCCAAGGAGAAACACACCAAGACACATATTAATCAAACTATCAAAAATTAAATACAAAGAAAAAATATTAACAGCAGCAAGGGAAAAATAACACATAAGGGAATCCCCAGGAGGTTAACAGCTGATCTTTCAGCAGAAACTCTGCAAGCCAGAAGGGAGTGGCAGGACATATTTAAAGTGATGAAGGAGAAAAACCTACAACCAAGATTACTCTACCCAGCAAGGATCACATTCAGACTTGGCGGAGAAATTAAAAGCTTCACAAACAAGCAAAAGCTAAGAGAATTCAGCACCACCAAACCATCTTTACAACAAATGTTAAAGGAATTTCTCTAGGCAGGAAACACAAGAGAAGGAAAAGACCTACAATATAAACCCAAAACAATTAAGAAAACGGTAACAAAGACATACATATCAATAATTACCTTAAATGTAAATGGATTAAATGCTCCAACCAAAAGACATAGACTGGCTGAACGGATACAAAAACAAGATCCGTATATATGCTGTCTACAAGAGACCCACTTCAGACCTAGGGACACATACAAACTGAAAGTGAGGGAATGGAAAAAGATATTCCATGCAAAGGGAAATCAAAAGAAAGCTGGAGTAGCAATTCTCATATCAGACAAAATAGACTTTAAAACAAAGACAATTACAAGAGACAAAGAAGGACAGTACATAATGATCAAGGGATCAATCCCAGAAGAAGATGTAACAATTGTAAATATTTATGAACCCAACATAGGAGCACCTCAATACATAAGGCAAATACTGACAGCCATAAAAGGGGGAAACGACAGTAACACAATCTTAGTAGGGGACTTTAACGCCCCACTTTCACCAAAGGACAAATCATCCAAAATGAAAATAAATAAGGAAACACAAGCTTTAAATGATACATTAAACAAGATGGACTTAATTGATATTTATAGGACATTCCATCCAAAAACAAGAGAATACACTTTCTTCTCAAGTGCTCATGGAACATTCTCCAGGATGGATCATATCTTCTGTCACAAATCAAGCCTTGGTAAATATAAGAAAATCGAAACCATATCAAATGTCTTTTCTGACCACAATGCTGTGAGACTACATATCAATTACAGGAAAAAATCTGTAAAAAATACAAACACATGGAGGCTAAACAATACACTACTTAGTAACCAAGAGATTATTTAAGAAATCAAAGAGAAAATCAAGAAATACCTAGAAACAAATGACAATGAAAACACGATGTCCCAGAATCTATGGGATGCAGCAAAAGCAGTCTAAGAGGGAAGTTTATAGCAATACAATCCTACCTCAAGACACATCTCAAATAAACAACCTAACCTTACACCTAAACCAATTAGAGAAAGAAGAACAAAAACAACCCCAAAGTTAGCAGAAGGAAAGAAATCATAAAGATCAGATCAGAAATAAATGAAAAAGAAAGGAAGGAAACAATAGCAAAGATCAATAAAACTAGAAGCTGGTTCTTTGAGAAGAAAAACAAAATTGATAAACCATTAGCCAGACTCATCAAGAAAAAAAAGGGAGAAGAATCAAATCAGTAGAATTAGAAATGAAAAAGAAGTAACAATGGACACTGCAGAAATACAAAGGATCAAGAGAGATTACTACAAGCTACTATATACCAATAAAATGGACTACCTGGAAGAAATGGACAAATGTTTAGAAACGCACAACCTCCAAAGACTGAACCAGGAAGAAATAGAAAATATGAACAGACCAATCACAAGCACTGAAATTGAAACTGTGATTAAAAATCTTCCAACAAACGAAAGCCCAGGACCAGATGGCTTCACAGGCGAATTCTATCAAACATTTAGAGAAGAGCTAACACCTATCCTTCTCAAACTCTTCCAAAATATAGCAGAGGGAGGAACACTCCCAAACTCATTCTACGAGGCCACCATCACCCTGATACCAAAACCAGACAAGGATGTCAAAGAAAGAAAACTACAGGCCAATATCACTGATGAACATAGATGCAAAAATCCTCAACAAAATACTAGCAAACAGAATCCAACAGCACATTAAAAGGATCATACACCATGATCAAGTGGGGTTTATTCCAGGAATGCAAGGATTCTTCAATATACACAAATCAGTCAACGTGATACACCATATTAACAAATTGAAGGAGAAAAACCATATGATCATCTCAATACATGCAGAGAAAGCTTCTGACAAAATTCAACACCTATTTATGATAAAAACCCTCCAGAAAGTAGGCATAGAGGGATCTTACCTCAACATAATAAAGGCCATATATGACAAACCCACAGCCAACATTGTTCTCAATGGTAAAACACTGAAACCATTTCCTCTAAGATCAGGAACAAGACAAGGTTGTCCACTCTCACCACTATTATTCAACATAGTTTTGGAAGTTTTACTCACAGCAATTAGAGAAGAAAAAGAAATAAAAGGAATCCAAATCAGAAAAGAAGTAAAGCTGTCACTGTTTGTAGATGACATGATACTATACATAGAAAATCCTAAAGAAGCTACCAGAAAACTACTAGAGCTAATCAATGAATTTGGTAAAGTAGCAGGATACAAAATTAATGCACAGAAATCTCTTGCATTCCTATACACTAATGATGAAAAATCTGAAAGTGAAATTAAGAAAAGTCTCCCATTTACCACTGCAACAAAAAGAATAAAATACCTAGGAACAAACCTACCTAAGGAGACAAAAGACCTGTATGCAGAAAATTATAAGAAACTGATAAAAGAAATTCAAGATGATACAAATGGATGGAGAGATATACCATGCTTTTGGATTGGAAGAATCAACATTGTGAAAATCACTATACTACTCAAAGCAATCTACAGATTCAATGCAATCCCTATCAAACTACCACTGGCATTTTTCACAGAAGTAGAACAAAAAATTTCAAAATTTGTATGGAAAAACAGAAGACCCTAAATAGCCAAAGCAGTCTTGAGGGAAAAAAAAAGGAGCTGGAGGAATCAGACTCCCTGACTCCAGACCATACTACAAAGCTACAGTAATCAAGACGCTAAGGTACTGGCACAAAAAGAGAAATATACATCAATGGAACAGGATAGAAATCCCAGAAATAAACCCACACACATATGGTCACCTTATCATTGATAAAGCAGGCAAGAATATACAATGGAGAAAAGACAGCCTCTTCAATAAGTGGTGCTGGGAAAACCGGACAGCTACATGTAAAATAATGAAATTAGGACACCCCCTAACACCATACACAGACATAAACTCAAAATGGATTAAAGACGTAAATGTAAGGCCAGACACTATCAAACTCTTAGAGGGAAACATAGGCAGAACACTCTATGACATAAATCACAGCAAGATCCTTTTTTGACCCACCTCCTAGAGAAATGGAAATAAAAACAAAAATAAACAAATGGGACCTAATGAAACTTCAAAGCTTTTGCACAGCAAAGGAAACCATAAACAAGACCAAAAGACAACCCTCAGAATGGGAGAAAATATTTTCAAATGAAGCAACTGACAAAGGATTAATCTCCAAAATTTACAAGCAGCTCATGCAGCTCAATATCAAAAAAACAAACAACTCAATCCAAAAATGGGCAGAAGATCTAAATAGGCATTTCTCCAAAGAAGATATGCAGAGTGCCAACAAACACATGAAAGAATGCTCAACATCATTAATCATTAGAGAAATGCAAATCAAAACTACAATAAGATATCATCTCACAGCGGTCAGAATGGCCATCATCAAAAAATCTACAAATAGGGCTTCCCTGGTGGCGCAGTGGTTGAGAGTCCGCCTGCCAATGCAGGGGACACAGGTTCGTGCCCCGGTCCGGGAAGATCCCACATGCCGTGGAGCGGCTAGGCCCGTGAGCCACGGCCGCTGAGCCTGCGCGTCCGGAGCCTGTGCTCCGCAACAGGAGAGGCCACAACAGTGAGAGGCCCGCGTACCACAAAAAAAAAAAAAAAAAAAAAAACTACAAATAATAAATGCTGGAGAGGTTGTGGAGAAAAGGGAACCCTCTTGCCCTGTTGGTGGGAATGTAAATTGATACAGCCACTATGGAGAACAGTATGGAGGATCCTTAAAAAAGTAAAAATAGAACTATCATATGACCCAGCCATCCCACTACTGGGCATATATCCTCAGAAAACCATAATTCAAAAAGAGTCATGTACCACAATGTTCATTGCAGCTCTATTTACAATAGCCAGGACATGGAAGCAACCTAAGTGTCCATCGACAGATGAATGGATAAAGAAGATGTGGCACATATATACAATGGAATATTACTCAGCCATGAAAAGAAATGAAATTGAGTTATTTGTAGTTAGGTGGATGGACCTAGAGTCTGTCATACAGAGTGAAGTAAGTCAGCAAGATAAAAACAAATACCATATGCTAACACATATATATGGAATCTAAAAAAAAGAAAAAAGAAAAAAATTGTCATGAAGAACCTAGGGACAAGATGGGAAGAAAGACTCAGACCTACTAGAGAATGGAATTGAGGACACGGGGAGGTGGAAGGATAAGCTGGAACAAAGTGAGAGAGTGGCATGGACATATATAGTGGCATGGACACTACGAAATGTAAAATAGATAGGTAGTGGGAAGCAGCCTCATAGCACAGGGAGATCAATCAGCTCGGTGCTTTGTGACTACCTAGAGGGGTGGGATAGGGAGGTGGGAGGGAGGGAGATGCAAGAGGGAAGAGATGTGGAGATATATGTATATGTATAACTGATTCACTTTGTTATAAAGCAAAAACTAACACACCATTGTAAAGCAATTATACTCCAATAAAGATGTTAAAAAAAAAAAGTGAAAGATAGACCAAGGGACTTTAAAGGAAAAATACAAAAGTTCATTGATATGATTTCGGATTCCACATTGCAGTTAAACTTAAGAAACTACCACTTGTTAAGTTTTGGTATAAGATCAAAGAAAAATATTCACAATTATCTCAGAAGGCCATTAAATACTCCTTTCTTTTTTTTTTTAGTTTATTTTTTATTTATTTATTTTTGGCTGTGTTGGGTCTTCATTGCTGTGCGCGGACTTTCTCTAGTTGCGGTGAGCGGGGGCTACTCTTCGTTGAGGTCCATGGGCATTTCATTGCGGTGGCTTCTCTTGTTGCAGAGCATGGGCTCTATGCGTGCGGGCTTCAGTAGTTGTGGCACGCAGGCTCAGTAGGGGAGGCTTGTGGGCTCTAGAGCGCAGGCTCAGTAGTTGTGGCACACGGGCTTAGTTGCTCTAAAGCATGTGGGATCTTCCCAAACCAGGGCTCGAACCCGTGTCCCCTGCATTGGCAGGCAGATTTTTAACCACTGCGCCACCAGGGAAGCCCTAAATACTCCTTTCTTTTCCAACTATATGTCTGTATTAGGTTAGATTTTGTTTACTTACTTCAACCAAAACAACAAATCACAAGAAATGAATGCAGAAACAGATCTGAGAATTCAGTACTATTCTATTAAGCCAGATATTGAACAGACTGCCATACTTCCACTATAATTTTTGTTTTGAAAAATAGTTATTTTTAACGCTATTTATGTTAACATGTAATGGCTTTATTATTGAATTAATTATTTCTTAAAATACTCAATATTAGTTTATAATATAATAAATATTAATAGATATAATTACATACATAGAAACTCTTCGAGGTCATCAGTAATTTTTCTTTTTATTATTTATTTATTTATTTATTTGGCTGCACCAGGTCTTACCTGTGGCACTTGGGATTTTTGTTGCGGCATGTGGGCTCTGTAGTTGCGGCATGCGGGGTATAGTTCCCTGACCAGGAATCGAACCTGGTCCCCCTGCATTGGGAGTGCAGAGTCCTAACCACTGTACTACCAGGGAAGTCCCACCCAGGTCATCAGTGATTTTTAAGAATGTAAAGGACTACTGAAACCAAACGTTTCAGAACTGCTGAGTCAGATAAATGAGAAAGCCACAGAAAGATCATGACCAGGTAAAGTTAATCTAAAGAATGAATGCAGAGAGCCTCAATGATAAAAGGGTACATAAGGCAACAGAGAAACAGAGCCTAGAAGGATTACTCTATTTAGGAACAGCCCCACTCCCGAACTCTTTCCCAGTCAAATCTCTAAATAGCAGAGGACTGAACTCACCACAGAGAAGCTAAATTGCTCATAGGGCACTTTTGAGGGCAAATATTATAGAGGTGGAAAAATTTTCCCTTCTTCCCTTTAGATTCTTTCGCTGGTCTGTCTAATAATTAAATTGAAGACAGAGTAACAACAGAAAAACAAATTTAATTTTGTACGTTGTACAAGAACTCTATAAAAATGAGACCCAAGGGCAAGTTGGGCAGTTGAAGTTTATATGCCATCCTGAGTTAAGGAATGGGGTAGGGGCCTGGAGCTTCAAAGGGGAGGAGGGTAATTCATAGGATGATAAGGAGAGCATTTGCCTTGCCATACAGATAAGTCATTTAGATAAAAGTGATCTCTGGTAGTAGCTCCCTTCCTGGAATAGGCCCCCTATCTAAATAATTGTAGGTAGTTAAGGGAGAGGTAAAAGTTTTTCTTGAGTCTGTTCAATCTTGATTACCTTCAGCTCAAAACAATCCACATGCCACAATGGCAGATTTTGGGTCAGCCTATTCTGCTCCCCTTCAGTATGAATATTTGCTAGAAAAGTAAAGAATGATATATTTTTTTAAAAGTCATAAAGGAATAAATTATCACATGATTATACACAAAACTTACATTTTGAAAATGAAAATATTTGGTGAGCTAAACTCTAGAAAGCAAGGAAAATGGATAAACAATGTCATGACAATGAAGTACAGAAAAACATTCACTGGTATAAGTAAAAATTAAGATTTTACCAGTACAATGCCCCTCAGAAAGAACTCCCATCACTCCTCAGTTTAAATTAGGTAAACTCCAGATTTAAACTGTTAAATTAGCTGCTTCGCATAGGGAAAATAAACAGTAAATTCCGGTGATGTGGTACGGCTGCTGACGGCTAAAAAATAACTGCAGCTATACATCCTTCCTGACACTCAATGGCCACAGTCAGGGAAAAGCTCTTCTCAATAAATCTTAGCAAAGAAATAATGAAAGTGATAGAAAAGGACTATCATATTAACTCACTGGAAAACAGAGTAATTATGTGCCCTAAGTACTGCAAACAAGAAGCCTTTTCCTGGAAGCATGATACAAAGAACCCTAAATTTCGATTCTTAAGACCTAGCTTCTGGTTCAAGTCACATGTTTCCTGAGTTATCTGGGCAAATTAAATCACCTCTTTAGTCCTCATTTCCTCCTGTAAGATAAGGAAGTTAGTCTAAATCCTTTGCTTTAAAATTTAAATCCTTTGATTCACAGTAACAAACACATTTAATACCCAAATCCTAAAGCCATACATAACTGAAACAAAAGTGCGGACTAGTATTCACCAATTGATGGGTCATGACCTGCCATTTGCAGATTACTGAACTGATTGATGGCTACAATTCCTCATTATAAACAACAAAAGAGGGAGGGAGTTGATGGGTAGAGACAGACAAAAATATAATACCTTGATCTGTTTGACCATAGAGATATCTTTGGTAATATAGGGGAGTAAAAATTTTCCTTTACCTTTCTAGGTTCTTTTGGCAGATCTATTAATTAAATTAACATAAGGCAGATTAGCAGAAGAAACAAATTTAACTACATACATATGGGAGCTCCATAAGACTGAGATCCAAGGGCGAGGTGGGCAGTTGAGGTTTATATGCCATCCTGAGCCAAGGAATGGGATAAGGGCCTGGAGCTTCAAAGGGGAGGAGGGTAATTCATAGGACACTAAGAAGAGCAGAAGTTTGGTACTTAGTCATTTGGCCTGCCATACATATAAGTCATTCAGGTAATAGTTCTCTCTGGTAATAGCTCCCTTCCTGGTACAGGCCCGGTATTTAAATTTTTAGGTA
Source organism: Hyperoodon ampullatus (assembly GCF_949752795.1). Taxonomy (NCBI): domain Eukaryota; kingdom Metazoa; phylum Chordata; class Mammalia; order Artiodactyla; family Ziphiidae; genus Hyperoodon; species Hyperoodon ampullatus. The sequence continues at coordinate 99,813,926 of NC_136917.1, read as the reverse complement.
AAAGTTTCTCTTGAGTCTGCTGGATCTTGACTGCCTTTGGCTCAAAACACTCCACATGACAAAGTGGCATATTTTGGGGTCATATATTTTGCTTCCCTTTAGTAAGAAAGGAAATGAACATTCAAGTTTAGGTGAATAGTCACACTATGGGCATTAACATTGCTCAGCTGTTTAAGATTGTTACACTTATTGGCTATCTGAATTTAGAAATTTAGACAGTTTGTGTTTAATCACCTAATGTCAAAAAATCAGCTGCTTAGGTAATGTTTACATTTTTCAACTGTAATTTGGAACAGATCTTTTGATTCCTCAACTGTTCTCTGGCTAATAAAGCTGTATTGTAAAATATAAGAAGTTGTTAGTCTAAGAACATGTGCCTCAAATGTTAATGTCAGTGTTTGGCAGCAGGGACTGTACTTTTCTTAGGGGAGGTGGGGATAGGCAGTAAAATTCAAGAGTTGAAATTTAAACACACTTGTAAATTACAGTATGTGACAACTGTTAATTATTTTTGCAAATAACCAACATATACTGGGTACTGTGGTGATACGGGATTCCTCTAACAGATGACTTTGGCTCTCGGATTCCCCATGACCCAGCTGAAGCTTTCTTCGAGAGGTTTGAGATTCTTTTCACCCTCCTCTTCTTCCTTCCCTCCCACTCTCCTGCAAGGTTGTCAGACCTCCACTGAGGCCTGAAGGTACTTCCCTCCTACTCTAGCTCCCTGTCCTTTATCCTTCACAGGGAGCATCTCCAATAAATCTCTTGCACATCTATTCCCTTCTTTGCATGTGCTTCTCTGGGAATTTGAGCAAAGTACATGTCTAGTCACCATATTAGACTCTAGGCATCATTATTTCATTTAGTCTTCACAAAAGCCCTGTGAAGACATTATTAGTGTTCCCATTTTACAAATAAGGAAACAGAGTAGAAAAGTAATTTTCTCAGCACAATGCAACTACTGACAGAGCTGGGATTTGAACTCAAGTAAGTCTGTTTAATTTCATGGTTGGAGCTGCAGACCTTATTTTAAAACAATTAAATTTTATTAAATAACAACAAAAACTAGATAAATAAAATTTTTCTGATGCCTCTGTGTGCTTTCAGACATTATCACATTCAATCCTAATAAATTCATGAAGTTAATATTATCATTTTACAGATGAAATTGGGGCTCAAATCATTTAAGTAACTTCCTCAAGATCATATTATATAAGTTCATGAGTTTGAGCTCACTCAGGTCGTCTCTGAATTCAGCTGTTTAACATTATATTGATTTGCCTAATTAATCAAATGACAATTGTGTCCCTTTTTACTTTTTAGTTTTAGATAATTTGTCCTGAGAACTTTATTCAGCAAAGAATCCCCCAAGTGATTTAAACAGCTATATATGTTCATTCTCTCTCTCTTTATGGGGGTGTGTGTGTGTGTGTGTATACGATACGTTATAGATAAAATACTAGCAATTTAGGGTATTTCTTGAGCTGCCGCCTATTTGTATTTTAACCAAAATTTACAGGGAAATAGCTGGAGCACTGTTTCAAAAACCCGTCTCCAATAACGAATCAGCAGTTGAGGCTGGAAGGCAGCATCCTCTGCCCACTTTCTGAGACTTTTTAATGTAATTTAATGTAATTATGCTGATTTTTGCTTTTGCTTCCTGACTCAGCTGCAGCCTTTGAGCTCACATTTCAAAAACTTCCCTTCACCAGAGTCACCTGATGAGGTGAGTCAGCAGTCTGCAGACTCATCACTTCTAATGACCAAACCCTGGTGTTTTACCAGCCTTTAAAATGACGCAGCCTAGCAGTAGTGGGCAGAGCCGGATGTTGAGCAGCCGGGCAGCAACTCAGCAGTATTCAAGCCCTGGAAGGAAGATGGTTGGTTTGCTTGTTTGCTTTGTTTTTCTGTAGAGAAGGTATTGTGGGAGGACATGGAGCAGAAGGGAGTGATCTCAGGGGACCCAGGCACAGGCAGGTCAGGAAATCTAGGCAGATCCAGATATGACCACACCGTGGGTGCGACTGGGGTAGGGGGTGGTCCTGGCACCACTCCTGGGAGAGGAAAGCCACGGGTCCCCTACCCCCAGTCTACCCTGTGACTTCAGATGGGGAAATTGAGGCTCAAAGATGGGTAGGTGGTTGCCCAGCGTCACAGACATCAGGAAGGGGCAGGAGCCAGGGAGGATACAGGAAGGAGGGGTGGGAAGACCTCATAGCCCTAGACAGCACCTGCACCCTACTCCCAGAAGCCCGTTGCCATCACAGAGGGGTGCCAGTGCCCAGTAGCCACCCCGTTGGAGCAGTGTGCTTGTAGGCAGGACCGTGGGCCTGTGGCCCCGTCCCCATGTGAGTCCCCTTAAGGTGGGTGGAGGCCCAGAAACTGGGCCACGTGACCCCTCAGAGCCCCCTCCTACCTCTGGGGTGAGTCGCAGCTCACTGTTCACTAGGATGGAGAGGGGTACTCCCAAGCCACGAGGGGACTTCCCTGGGGTTGGGGTTCGGTGAGTAGGTGCTTGGCTGGGTCTGGAGTGGGATTAGGTGCATTTTTCTTCTTTTTGTAATAAATGGGTATTATTTCTGTAATAAATGGGTGTTATTTCCATAACAAAGTAATCAAATGCTTACCCCATCCTCCACCGGATCCTGGTTATACAGAAAAATCATGGCTCGTTGTGGAAGGCCTAACATCTTTTTTTTTTTTTTGCGGTAAACGGGCCTCTCCCTGTTGTGGCCTCTCCCGTTGCGGAGCACAGGCTCCAGACACGCAGGCTCAGCGGCCATGGCTCACGGGCCCAGCCGCTCCACGGCATGTGGGATCTTCCCAGAGCAGGGCACGAACCTGTGTCCCCTGCATTGTCAGGTGGACTCTCAACCACTGCGCCACCACGGAAGCCCCAAGGCCTAACATCTTTAAGATGACCAGTTACCCATAGCTTGCCCTGAACTCAGGGTTTTTACCTTTTATCACTAGCCTTCACCCATCCCACATATCTAATATGTATTCACTAATCTTTTCCGATACCTTTGCATCCTCCAGTGGAACATTCTTCCCTCTTCCCCCCCTACCAAAATCCTCACCATCCTTTAAGGCCCAAACTTAGTATTACCTTCTTCATAAAATCTTGCTTCATCTGTCCTACTGGAAGCAAAATTTCTTTTCTGTGTTCCCATCGTTTTGTTGTTCAATGATTCTACGTCAGTTGTCGGTCATACAATAACTATTTGTGTATATAACTTGATCTTTGTTAGTAGATTATAAGTGAAGATTCTTTATCTTTGGCTAACCTATAAAATATTTTTACATTCACCAATCTTGTTTTATCCTCAAAAGATGGGAGATGGGGGGAAGAGTCAATATTTATTTAATGCCAACTATGTGTCAGTCAGGGTGTTTCAAGCTATCTCACTTAACCCTCACAGCACTCTTCTGTATCCATTTTACATATGAAAACATAAGCTCACAAAGAATCAGAGACTTATCAGGGTCAAAAACTGGCAAAAACATGGCTAATATTTTTTAACTCTGGTCTTATTCTTTGCATTACAAAAAACATAATTGCACATCTACCAATGTGGAAGACACCAATAAATACATGTAAAGCTCCACTCATAAAGATTTTCTAGCACATTAGAACTGCTTCATTCAGATAATACTTGGGACCCAACTAAAGTCAGAGGATTTTTGAGCCAGAAGGGACTTTATAGATCATTTAATCCAACCCTTATGTTACAGGTAAGAAATATGATCCTCAGAGAAATAAATTTCCCTGTGTATATACCCAGTCAGTAGATGAGCAGGATTAAAATCCAGTTGGAGGCAGTATAGCAAAGTGGTTAACCCTATGGCCTTTGGAGTCAGCATTGGTTCAAATCACAGCTCTGGTACTTAGTGACTGTGTAGCCTCAGAAACTTTACAAAGCTTATCTTTTGTCTTCTCACCCCTAAAAGAAGGATGATAATACTTACCCCATAGTGCTGTGAGGATTAAACGTAACACTGCACAGCAGAGAGTAAGCAATAACAAATATTAGGTATTCTCTTATCTCCTGTCTCACTGCCTGCTCTTCTTTGCAGGATACCACATTGCCTTTTATGGATGAGTTGTGGAGTGGACAATTACGTTTCAGGGTCAAAGTGAGTAAAGATAAAGAAGTGTGCATTTATGTGGTAAGTCCCTTTTAAAAAAAAACACATGTACAAATATTTCTGTGGATAAATAACACTTTTAAAAGGAATTGTTCATTCAGTAAATATCTATTGAGCCCCTACCACATGCCAGGCACAGTGCTAGATGCTGAGTATGAGATCAACAATTTCAACCTTCATAAGCACTGAAGTTTGACTGAAAACAAAAATATCACTGGGATCTACCTGTGGGACATGCAAACCAAGTATCTTTCACAGAAGTCAATACAATGTAATGGACATTAGTATTTGAAATGAGCTATACATATATACTTGTGCCTTTTTGTAAAACAAGATATTCTTTAGAATTAAGTTCTATGTCATTTCTAGTACTGGTCATTTCAACTAGATTTTAGTAAATTCCTTGATAATTAAGCTATTTCTATTTCTTTACATAAAATAGAATATTGCAAGGGGTAGGTTTAGTTAAGCATACTCTCCTGAAATATGTTAATCACCATCTGTCTGAGGGTTACAAGAGTGGAATAGAACAGTTTTGCTAACAGCCAGTATATAGTAATTCCTTACAGGGCATCACAAAGTTCAATTTTATGAATCTGTGCTCATTCACTCATTTTCTCTCTTTCTACGTACACACAAATAGAAGCTGCCTAAAGAGATAGCTGATACTCTGGTTTTGGAGTCACTAATATACTGATGGTCTCTAGATTGCTTGTATTTGTTTGAGTTAGGATGATAAAACTGGCTAAGGATCAATACAGAAAAGAATTTGGATTATTCATGTCAAAATTACCTTATGGTGATTCCTTAAATCCCTAACACATTCCTTAATCCTTAACACATTAAGGAATTAATTCCTTAACAAATTCCTTAAATCTCTTTATACTCAAGTTTTGCTATCCATTTGACTTTGGAATGTGATATACTATCCAATTTTACCTGAGAGTGAAAAGAATGATTTTGTTATTTATGAAAGCAAGTATAGAGCACAGTAAAAAGAGCCCAAGTTTGGAGTCAGGTAGACTGGGTTCAAATCTCAATTACCATTTAATTGTGTAATTTGTAAGAACATCTGAGTCTCGGTATAAAATGTTTGCAAAATAGGGATAATACGATTTTTCTTGTAGAACTATAGTAAGTTTAAATAAGATAATAGCTGGCAGACAGTAGCTATTTGTGGTTAGTATTAGTGGTTGGCTATATTAATTTAAAAAGAGATCACAAGTCAAGAGCATTGATTTAAAAACAAAACAAAACAACACTGCTTATCTAAAAAATTAGTTGCTATATAGAAACATATAAACTCCCTTAAATTATCAATATTTATAATCCTTGCAACTGGGGAAATAAGGAAAAACTACAAGATTTAATAAGAATGGCAAAATTGGGACCAAATGAGATTATAAAAGCTTGAATTGTTAATCAACAAGGAGATTCGTGTGTTTGTTACTCTCAAAAGGTAACAAGGCATTTGCTTGATGCATTAAGGTCCTTGAATTGAGTACTGCATTTTTCTTTATGGTAGAGTTATCCCTAGAACTCTTTGTGGAACTGGCTGTTTTGAAGGAAAAAAAAAAAAAATCAAGCAGCTGCCTCTTATGGAACAGGTGATTATTTAAATATAAGGTGGTGAGTGAAAACTTACCTGAAAAACTGCATTACTCAAGAAAGAGAATTCACCAAAAAGAGGTTCTCTACATCACATTTTTAAAATCTTCAACGGAATGAGCACCTTCCCTCACATTACCTCTTCATCGTAAGCAATTACTCTTTAAAGCTATTTCTAACTCAGACCTCCATCTAAAATTCTCCTGAATCTTTCATTATCGAGGAAGCCTGGAACAGTGCAGAGGCACTCCTTTCTGAAAGCACATCTATTCCTGACCACTCCTTTCCAAAAGGTAAAATGTGTATCTAAAACCCATGCGTGAAATTTTATGCTTGCTCTCCTATCTCATTAGCTCATAGCAGCCAGGAAAACAAAGACCATTCTCACCCAATTCAAACGGCGGCGGTATCGTTGAGTTCTAAATCAGGAACGACCCCCTCATCCCACTTCCAAAATATAAAAGGTGTGCACTTCAGCCGACTGCCTGTCTCCCAGGCATTGCACCCCAGGATAATGGAAACAGTGCTCAGGAAAAGGATGGTAAAGCAGCTCTCGAAAATCGAGGGTGACTAAACCCTGCCAATGGGAGAGTGTGGACACTCCTTGATCATTGGTAGAGAGACTGTACTAAACCGAGTCGCAGTAGAGGTGTCTTCGGCCTCGCGCAGGGGCACTTGGGGACCCGAGGTAGAACTCCAAGTTGGAGATAGATACTGCGAGTGGAGAAGACCGTAAGTCGGAATCTCAAGGCCTTGTCCAGCAGCACACAGGGTCAAGCGCCACGGGGCTGGATGGGGCTCTTGGTTCAACCCTTTCCCGCTAATTTCTCGGTCCGGATAAGATGCTGCACGGAGCCTCGGACGGACGGAAATACCAGGCCCAGGAGGCAACCCAGAAAAATCACTCACCAGTCTCCCACCTTCGGCGCAGAACTAGCAGGAGCCTAGCACGCCAACCATAAGGAAGCCCTGAACCCGCTCAGACGACCCTGACGACGGCTCGAGAGCGTCACTGACAACCACCCGGAAATGGCCCAATAGCTTCCGGGGCCGCGGAGCGCGCGGCGGGAAATTATTTCCCAGAGCCCGGATTAGTGGAGCAGCAAGTGCTGCAGCAATTTTCCCGCGTGTTACCGGCGCCGCGCGAAGGAAGCAGCCCAGAAACTCCGACCAGGAAGGTAAAGGGCCTCAGCTAGGAAGACACAGTGTACCCTAACTGTGTCCTCCGTGCCCCCGAAGTTTCTGCAGCTCCCGGCTATGAGGCTGGGAAGGGGCCGGGTTGAGCGGTGGCGGTGCTTACCTCTGACGCTTTCCGCAGCCGCAGTTGGTTCGCACTCGCCCGACCCGCCGCGCTGGGCGTCCGCGTCGATGGGCTGCAGCCGCAGACCCCGCCGCGCTCCGCCCGTGCCGCGGCGGGGACGGCCCCGAGCGCCTCTGCAGTGCAGGGCTGAGCCGCTTCCCTCGCCTCCTGTTTGCGCAGCTCGGTCTCCTGCCAGGAAGGCGCTAGGCCACTCGCGTCTCTCGTTTCCATAGAACCGACTGGGACGCCTCTCCCTGAGTCCCAGATTCTTGGCTGCTTTCCATAATTTAGCGTCAGTGCAGGTGGTGGGGATCCCCCAGGCCCACCTTCCTGTGAAGAGGAAAATGCTATCATACTTTTCTCCCTAGTAGAATTCTAAACATATCCAAATGGTAATGAACATCTCTGCAGCTACTGTAGGCCTTGAAACACGCGCGCACACACACACACGTTTCCCTAAAGGGAGCGGGAGTGGGGAGGGGTGCTGTGTTCCTGGGGATTATGATACCAGCTGTTGGAAGGCAGGGAACAAGACAAAGTGGTTATCCTGAGATTTCTTCCACTCCCAAAACCTCTGATTAAATATTGACAAAAACGTCATCTGCTTTGAGTACTCCATATCAGTATTTGAACCAGAAGTTGGACGGAGCTTGATTTTGGAAGCGTCAAGCTATTTTTGACTGATGAATATCCTATACCAAAAAAAAATTTCCGTTGAGGCATTAGGAATGAACATTTAAACCGAATTTCCAGTGTACGTGTGACAGACTCTGCGCCTTGTAAACTTTTGGGTTTGTCTTATTACCTTATGCCTCATTTCCTAGAAGTACCTATTGATGTGTAAGATGTTCCCATTTTAGGCAGGTTTGACTAACCAGTATTGGTGTTTAGGTGGATTTTTATAAGGGAGTTAATTTGATTATGTCTAAGTTAACCCAGTGTTAAGTTAAATGTACTAGGATGTTTAAATACTTGAATGTATAAATTTTTATTGTGAGGACAATTAGGAATTAGCCTTCAGTAATGCAAATGTGCTCCTATTAGATCTGTTTTCTAAATACAGATTTTCTTTTGCCTTATTGACTTACGTTCAATTATGATTTAATATTTTCTTCCCTAAAGCAGAAAGCATAAACAGGCTTTGAAAAAGTGGTCAAAGGTGGGTTTTTCATAAAATTCAAAATGCTTAAGGTTTCATAATAGGTATCCACAATTTACACTAATGTCCAAGAACATTGTTTTTAAGAAAACCAATAGTATAACTTTATTATCTAGGCAGTATTTCCCTCTAAGATAATCTTTTCACTGTTTAAGCAAAACATTTAAAAAATAAAATCAGTAATTCCATATAGGCTCTGAAAAAACAAAGTGAAGCACCCTCTTTTTCAAAAATAATAACTAAAATAGTACATAGTACATTTTATTTCACCTATCTCCTGTTAGCATATTTAAGGAGAGTCAATTAAAAGTAATATTCTATTTCTTACTTTCTAAAGACATCTTACTGCTTAAAAGTAAAATATCCCTGAAACTTTTAAATTCACATAGTTCTTTCTTGATATCAGAATTACTTTGAAATAAAAAACTGTTTTGTTATTATTGATGGAGAAGAAGAAAAGCCCATATGAATTAGTCTAAGTCATTAATACCAAATCCACTTTGAGAGGAAAATAATAAACTTTTTCATAAGAAAAAACGGCCCTCTTTAAATTGTTCCTAGAAATGCTTTGAAATTTTAGACATTGTTATTTTTCTCAAATTAATTTGTAATTATGCTTAAATATCTTCAGTAATATTGCTATCTAAATGTCACCCTCACAGTAGATTCCTTTTCATATGATGTATGTTTCTCTTTTATTATTTGAAAGTAGATTGTTTTGTAAAATTAAAATTTGGTTAAAAGTATTCAACTAAATTCTGAAATTAAAGTCAAAGTGTATTGTAGAAAGGACATACAGTTTTTGCAGAAACAGACTTAGATTTTGAATCTTGGTTTCACCATTTACTAACTTTGTACCCTTGAGCTAATTTCTTAATCTCTCAGATTCCCCATTGTTCTCATCTGTATAAGAATGGCAAATAACACTTACATTTTCAAGAAGGAAATGAGCATATACGAAGTATATAGGCCACAAAATCCTGCTTGGTCAATCTTAGACCTTAATGCTGCTACTAAGTAGTACAAAGTTCCTAGGATACTAAAGCAGGTTTGACTTTCATCCCCCGTGGCTAACCAACAAGTTCTGTCCCTCCTTTTTTTTTTTTTAGCCCTGAACATCTGTCTCATTCATCTTGCTTCCCTTAAGGCCCCTTTATCCCTAAAACTAGCATCTCCAGTGCAGCCTGTGCCTTGTACAGTACCAGATAGATTGGACCTCTCCTAAGTCCTCTTAGCCTTTCATTTCTTCCCCACCACACTCATTTTGGTGCTACTTCTCCACTTCCTCCCTCTACTGCTAAATCAGTCATCAAAGAGACTAATTATGACTGCTGCCTTCCCAAATAATGCCATCGAAGTAAGAAATCCCTGAAGTCTCACCACTGGTGACCTTAGTCATATAATTTACATATATATATACGCACAAAAACGCATGCATACACATCTCTGATCTTTGAAGGATGGGACAGGAAACAGATACTATGTCTTTAAAAAAAAAAAAAATTTCCCAAGCCCAGCTGAATTATATTAAGCCAAAGGCCTAATTTGGCTCCTAGGCCAAGAGGATGCAGAATTCCTAAATTCCACTTGATGTTATAGCATTCAGAGCCAAACATGATTTTACTCACATGGTATGAGTAGTGTGATTTGTGTGTTCCTTTTGTAGTATTGGTTAAACAGAGAGCCAACACATTTAGCATTACTTACTTTCCAGTTAAATGCTTTAGATAAGAGAAATCATAAAAAATCTCTTAAACTCTTAAATTCAAAGTAGCAATATTGATTGAATTTAAGGATTGGTATGTCCTTTCCAGAAGCGGGAAGTTTTAATGATTTTCCTTAGGTTTAAAATCAAAGTAGAAGTAGGTTTAAAATCAGAATAGTTCACTAGAATAACAAACATTAAGAAACCACTAGTTTTCAACCTGTTGCCTTAAAACCATGAGATACTCAGTAGTGTGGGAAAAGACCATGATGTGATTTTACATAAAAATTAAGATACAGAATTATATAATCTAAATTTAGTTTTTTAATATTTTTTCACACACAAACATAAAACCTTCAAGACAAACCCCTCCCCCATTCCCAAATGTTAACGATGGTATTACAGAGTAAAGGAATTAGCGATTTTAATCTTTCTATATACTTTGTAGTATTTTTCAAATTTTCTATCCTGTGTTAATTAAAATTAAAGCACAAATTGGTAAAAGTTATTTTGGGGGAAGTTTTTTAGTTCTTAAATGCAAATATATAAATAAAACTTTTAAAAAATCCCTTATTTATCTTAGTTAGCAGCATACAATTTATAAGATGCATTATATTCTCAAAGTTCTATAATAACCTGTGTCTGGTCATAAAAGAAATTATAATGCAAAGTAGGAAAGGCTTATCCTTAGTTTTCTGTCCCAGACCTCTATAAGCATCTCGCACCTCTTTTTTGCAGCACTTTTCCCTTTCACCCAACTGTTACACCCTGCTCTTTCATCTTCTTTTCTATACCAGACCTTTCTATTCATATCTCTATTACTGCCTCTATGTCTCTGAGTTCTCTTAACATATTTTAGCTATGTGTTGTATTCCTGAAAGGTGTTCTAGCTACGTACCATATTGTAAAGAATTCATAGACCTAAAAGCTAGTACTTAATAAAATGTTCTTAATTATGATGATGACTGCTATAGGTTTATTTGCATTTCTAACTGGCACCAACTGCAGAGGAATCTCAGGCATCAGGGATAGGCCCATGTGGGAGATATTTTGGGAAAGTCCACACCACAGAGACAGTTGCTTGTTCTACATAAATGCCAGCTCTGTTCACAATCATTATCTCCTTAGTTGTGTGTATTATATGATTCAAGGTAAGTAGATTGTTTTTTAATTTACTACAAAATTTTTAAAAATTACTATGAGAGCATTTCCTTGTAACTAAGAATCTCGTGTATATTTTAACTTTTTGACAGTAAAGATAAAATATCTGTTAAAAGTAAATGCTTTTTGTTTGTTTGTTTTCTTTTCCAATTGTGTTAGGATAGTATCTTCTGTGTGAATACTTCAAGGATCACCCCCTATATTTTCTAGAAAAATATCTAATTTCTAGAAATACTGCTCATACAATTATATTGCAATTTATTTACTTTATTTCTTCAGCTGCAAGACTTCTAGCAGTTAGCTTTTCATCTTCCGTATCCCAGAACCTTTTACCAGCACAAAACTTGACTTTGAGTTGTCTGAGTCATTGTAGGTATTGCACCAATTTTGTATAGTACTTTCTTTGGGTTCACTGGCATATCAGACTATTGTTTATTGTTGTCTTACTCCTGCAGGGTCATAGGAAGAGCCATTAAACCACTAATTTTATAAGTATAAATAAATCTATCCTTATCTATATATGTCTATGTCTATTCTGGTATATAGACATAGAACTGTTTTCCCATGTAACTATGAATTAGATCTGTGGTTATTAGTTTGTCATATGATGTGGTATTAAAAAGCATTGATAAATGTATTGTAAATTCTGTTATTTCAAGTAGATCATTTTATTATAGGACTGTATTAGATTAGGTTAATGGAATTTGTTCTTTAAAAAAACTGTGCTAGTTATTGTGTGCTATCACTGGGATTCACGATTCTGTGGAAGTTTAGCTAATAGCCCAGTTTTTCTGATAAACTTGTTAATGTTCTGTATTCTAATTTGTTTTTTAACACTCATACTCTCACGCTGTTTGAATCAGGAAGACCAGCTTTTTCACCTGTGTTTCTTACTGGACTTTCCTCTTTGCTTGTTTAATATCAGTTTCATTTTACTTGTTTTTCAAAGGAAAGAAGTTGCTTTTAAAAAGGCTTTCCTGATTTCTACCATTAAGCACCATTGGTCCTGTTTACATTTTACTGAGGACTCTTGCTTTGACAAAAAAATGCTGTTAAATATGTAAAGTGGCTATAATTACTTCATCATAAAGACAGTAAGATTTAAGATGAAAACTTTGCATTATACACGACTCAAATAAGTCCAAGTCATTTAGTAATTTATACATCAAACCAAAATATGTTAAAATGGCACCTTGTTAATAATAAACATTCAGATTGTGAAATAGCTGTTACTAACTTGATCTAAATGAGGAACATAGTATGATACATTTTTTTTCCTTATAGTTCTGTATAACATATTTAGTTCTCAGGAAGCAGAAAAATAAACTTTAAGACAATTTTTAAATAAGACTTTTTGGGTGGTAGCATTACAGTGGTTTTTCCATTGCTTTCTGTATATTCCTATTACTTAACAGTAGTTTCTGTATGTCGGCATTTTAAAATAGCCAGATGGGCAAGATTTTAGGTTTTTAAGGCTACTCAAACTTCCCTTCTTTGGCAGCATTTCTTGAAATACCTACTAAATTGTTTTTCAGACTCTTAAATACATAAATAAAATACAAGTATAATAGTAGGCAAAATATATACAGTTAAAACACTTGTATTCCTCTGCTAAAAATGGCTTTCAAGAACTATAAAAACAATTAGATTGCCTTTTCCATTAGAATATCAAGGTGGTATTCACAGATATGTTGAATTTCACTAGTCTAGTGTTTCTGAAAGGACCTGTTACTTTCTAAAGGAAATTTGCTTAAAGTCTTTGTCATTCCCTAGAATTAGTGATAGCAGTGTTTCTCCCTAGTTTTGGTTATATGCCTTATAATTCCCATGTGGCTTTATTGTATGTGTGTTAATATGTGTTCTGCATCAGACTAAATCATTATTATTTCTAGAGCCCTATCCCTAAAGACACTTTCTTTATGTTCTGTATCTTGAATTTTGGGTTTTTCAGGGGTTAATACATAATATCCCTTTCCCTCCTTTGGAGCCAACAGAGAAATATAAAAGTCAGATAGGTTGAGGTCAAAAGATCACCCTTTTTACTGAATAAAAATTGGTTTAGAGGAGGTGGATTTGATGTGCAACTCCAGTGTTTCTTATTACATAACTTCTGAATTGATTTACCCACCCAGGCAGTGCAGTACTATTACTGTTAGCTCCTTATGCCATGTCCACGTGCATTAATATGAACCATCTTTGCAAATATGCAGATGTGTCTGGCAAAGCATATTCAGTTAGTTCTCTCAAGTAGCTTCTCCTCCTAAAGCAAGGAGTGATGCAGGGTAGAGAGAGAAACCAGGAGTGCTATTACCCTAGCAGAAGTTTCACTCTTAACCCTGAGTAATGCTTTAAATTGTTTATAGTGAGACTTTCTTTCAACTTCTACTCTAAAATGAATCTCAACCTTTAAATAACTACATATATGTATATAGTTTATAGATAATATAAATATATATATAACATATATATGCAGTCTTTGAAAATAGAGTTCTTATAAAGAACATTTTTAATTTCACCAGTTGTCTATTACAAGTCCTGGTAATAGTTTTTGTTATAATTTTTGAAGTTTACTTTTAATTGTTTTGAAAGAAGCCAACTGCTGTTGCTCAGCCTGTGGCATTAAGTGAATACTAATCCAGAGCTAATGGTGACAGTTGTTAGAGAAATGAAAAAATTACCCTGATTTCTCTCCTCACTGCTTTCCTCATCTTTAATGAGAAACTAGATTTTCTCCAAGATGATCTAGGTCTAACTTTCTAACCCCATGTAAACAAAAACAAAAAAAGCTGTATTCTAATTAGAAATGCTGTGAATTTTCCTTTTGTTGGCCAATAAATGTACCACCTCAAATACAAAGTGCTTTGTGAACTCCATTGAAATATAGATTAATGTCCCTATCAAAATATATTTGAAACCCACGTGATTTTTTCAGTCTACTTTGTAGGTGATGAAATTAATATATATATATATAGCACAGTTAAGAAATGTAGATTGGGACTAATTTAGTATATACCTACTATACTAAATTATTTGTTGTAAGTGCTGTGGTACCATAAGTTTATCAAGTTCTCCATTGATTTATAAATATTCTTCAATATCTGTCCACAGACACTTTAAAAGTTAGTGTGAGATCTGAGGGTGTCATTGTCCACAAGTGTCCTTGTTTCTAAAGCTCTTAGCAAACACAGTACTTTTAAAATGAAGCTAATATTATGCTAAAATTTTATAAGTATCTGTCTTTTTTTGAAGAGTAACATTCATCATTGTGTTTTAGTGGCAAGTAATGTAGTAATGCAAGCTTTCAGCGTTCAGACCAGAAAACAAATCTCACTTTATATACAGCCACATTTTGAGAAGATTGCTTTTAAAACTAATTTCTATTGCACATAGGCAGTTTGAACATTGGTATTTACAATTAAGCCTTATATGTTAACTAGTTTTCGTTTTTATTTTTAGTATTCATAGTTAAGAAAAAATAATGTCAACCCTGTGAATACTATCTTTAACATACGTTGTCTTCTTTATGTGTATATGTTAGATGGAAGATGGTGCCCCAAAGCATATTATCCAGATGACAGGATTTAAGATGGAAGAAAAAGAAGCTCTAGGCAAATTGCTTTTAAAACTAGATTGCACCTTTATCAAGAGTGAGGTGAGTACAGTAACTTAAAAAGTTCAAGATATAATTGAAGAATAACTACAATTAAAATGTTGGCCTAAGAATGATAAAATGCACCCTTGATATTGTAAGAATAGAAAAAATATCTTAAAAAGGAAATCTTCTGTAGTAACATTTTTTCATGTGGATTTTTTCTTCCAGAAATACAAAAATTGTACACATCTAATAGCTGAACGCCTGTGTAAGAGTGAGAAGTTTTTAGCAGCTTGTGCAGCAGGTAAGTTAACTACCTTCCTCTCACCTTTGAAAAAAAAATCTTCATGATGAAGAAAAAGCACCTTAATCTCTGGGAAGATAGTGTGTTTATTATATCAAACATAAATGTGGTTCTTACATTTTTCTGAAAATACTTGTTTATTTATTTGGTTGCACCCAGTCTTAGTTGCGGCTCCAAGGCTCCTTTAGTTGCAGCTCCAGGGCTCCTTAGTTGTGGCATGCGAACTCTTAGTTGCAGCACGCCTGTGGGATCTAGTTCCCTGACCAGGGATCGAACCTGGGCCTCCTGCATTGGGAGTGTGGAGTCTTATCCACTGCGCCCCCAGGGAAGTCCCTGAAAATATTTGTTTGATTTAATATTTTTGCTTTGATTTTCTGAATAGAACTTCGTAACACTTGAAAAATGTATTAAAGAGGCAGAAATATTTACTTCGCCTAGTAAGTGCTTCATGTAAGAAAAAATATTTTAATAAAAAGGTTTGGCACAAAATGCCGCCTCCCCCCCAAAAAAAGCTTTCGTTGAAGCCTCAGCAATTTGCAGTCAAGTTTCTTTTCTTTGATCTATCATTGGAAGAGTTACTGTTTTTGTTATCTTGCTCCTGTTTCCCCTGCCATCCATGCCATGAAGCAATCACTCTATTTTATTTTTCTAAGATTTTAAATTCCATAAACCTAAATTAGGGCTTAGTGTCTTCTCCCTTTGTCACTATTGATGTTTTTCTTATAGTTTTCTCTCCTGTGATTATTTGGCATATCATTAGTCCACTTTTTTTTCTTTTTTTTTTTTTGCAGTATTTAACTCAGGTGAATTTACCATTTTTTAGAATAACTTACCAGAAAAACATTTGGATTCATTATTACCTCCACAAATGAAAACATACATTTTCCCTGCTGTTTAAAAAGATCATTGATGCCCAGATCAGAATGTTATTACATATCCTAGAAAATTCTCTAACTCAGTTAATTTGTTTTATATAGTGTAACAATGCTGTAAACATTATTGGAAAAGTTTTTGGTATAGAAGGAAGAATATAAACCTCACTCAAAATGGTGAATAATAATAGTAGTCATAATTTAAGTAATACCACGTTTTATTAATCCTTTGGTTTATATTTTACTTAGTAACAGTTAGAATTAAAATTATTTATTATGGGAAAGATTACATACAATCTTCAGTGATGTCGTAGGCCTTTCACTATCAAAAAATTTAGGAAAACATAGTTCAAAGATAACATTAGCAATGTAGAAAAAGGTGTTGAAAAAGGCAAAATTTTATTTGATATTTGGTCTTTATTGTTTACCATTTATCAGAACCAAAATTCTTTTGTGACTGACAGTTCATTTGCTTTCTAGGAAAGTGGGTACTAACTAAGGACTACATAATTCATAGTGCCAAAAGTGGCAAATGGCTTGATGAAACAACTTACGAATGGGGATATAATATTGAAAAAGACTCCCATTATTCACCTCAAATGCAGTCTGCACCTAAAAGATGGCGTGAAGAACTGAAACGCACTGGTGCTCCAGGAGCCTTCCATAGGTGGAAAGTTGTCCTCCTTGTTAGAGCTGATAAACGAAGTGATTCTCTTGTAAGGTGAGATTTCATAGAAGCTAAAGCAGTGAATGTGAAAACAATTTTGGTTTGCTTAAATACCTTTTTGTATTTCTTTGCAATTATTCATTTATTCCAAATGAGCCATGATGATTTACTCTTTGATCTCCTAGTTAAGCCATTCTGCACTTTTAAGCGTATGTGTCTAATGGAACAAAATCTATTTTATAAGTATTGCATTATTCTCAGGGTCTCTGTTTCACTTTCCATGTTATTTCTTTGCAAACTCAAGTAAAATCTTTATTTTAAATTGGAAGGTATTTGTTTTCAGTTGTGAAGCACTTACAGTTTTTTGTAAGTGAAGTATTACGTTAAACAAAGTCTTTTTTCTAGGTTTATGTAGTGCAGTCTTCATGGTTCATACTGTTTCCATCATAATTCCATTTCTTTTTATCTTTTACACCATATTTTAAGATGACTTCATATTGCGTAAACAGTATTCTTAGACTGCTGTGACTCTTTTTGCTGGGAGGGCGTGGTCTAAGGGCTTTTTGTTACCTTTACTGAAGTGTAATTTATAGACCATAAAATGCACAAATTTTAAGTGTATGTTTTGATGAGTTTGGACAAATTTATGCACCCATGTTACCCATACTACAATCAAGATCTGTAATATTTACATCATCCTAAAATATTCCTTTGTGTTTTTGTACATTTACTTCTGCACCACCAAACCAAACAACCACTAATTTCTTTTTTGTCACTGTACATTAGATTTGTCTTTTTTAGAGGTTCATATAAATGGGATCATACTTTATATACTTCTTCGATGTAGCTTCATTTGCCTGCCTCGTTATTTTTGAGATTCATCCATGTTGTTGTGTGTATCAGCAGTTCCTTTCTTTTTGTTACTGAGTAGTATTCCACTCTATGTATATATCACAGTCTGTTTATTCACCCATGGATGGACATACGGGGTTTTTTTGGTTTTGATTTGTTTTTGCTAATATGAATGAAGTGGCTATGAACATTTGAGTACGAGTCTTCATGTAGACAGTTTTTATTTCTCTTGGGTAAATATCCAGGAGTGAAATTGCTTGCTCAGATGGCAGTTGTACATTTAACATTATGAGAAAATGCCAAACTGTTTTCCAAGTTGTTGTACTATTTTACATTCCCACTAACAATGTATGAGAGTTCCAATTGTTCTGTAATTACTTTGGAACTATTGTCCAAAAATGAGGTGACCATATTTGTGTGGTCTATTTCTGAACTTCTTACTGTTCCATTGATATCTATATCTACCTTACACCAAGAACACACTGTTTTGGTTACTATAGTATTATAGTGAGTCTTGAAATCAGGTCTTGTGAGTCTTCCAACTTTGTCTTTTTCAAAATTGTTTTTGTGATTCTGGATCCTTTATATTTCCGTATGCATTTTAGAATCAGCTTGTCAACTTCTACAAAAAAACAAGCTGGGATTTTTATTGAAATTGTGTTGAATCTGTAGACTAAATTGGGAAGAATTGAGATCTTAATACTGAGTCATCCTATCAGTAGACTCTGTTTCTCTCCAGGGCTTCTTTAATTTCTGTCATTAATATAGTTTTTGTTGTATAAACCTTGCACATATTTTGTTAAATTTAATTCTATGTACTTCATATTTCGGGATGCTATTATAAATCAATTGCTCTGTAATTTTTTATATCCATTAATTGACTTTTCTCCTTTATTCTGTTAATATGGTAAATTATTTTGATCAATTCTTAAATGTTAAACAAAACTTGTATTCCTGAGAGAAATTCCACTTCACTGTAGTGTATTATCCATTTTTAATAATTGCTGATTCTATTTACAAATATTTTGTTAAGAATTTTTGTATCCTCAACCTGATAAATGACATCTATGAAAAAATCTAAACAATATCATGAATTTTTTTTTTCCTCCATAATTGGGAACAAGACAACAATGCTTACTCTGACCATTAATATTCAGGATTTTACTAGAGGTACTAGCCAGTGCAATAACGCAAAGAAAATAAGAGTCATAGAGTTGGAAATAAAGAAATAAGAATACTTGGTTTTAGTTCCAAAAGACATGTTCATATACCAAATAATTTACTAAAAAAAGCTATTAGAACTTATTAATAACTTTAATCAAGATCACAGGATAATAAGTGACTAAATAAAAATTGTGTTTTTATATGCTAGTGATGCAGCTGGGAATTAAAATTGAAAAAGCAACACAGCTTTTAGTTTTTGGTGATTTGATTATGTATCCACATATATGTGTGTGCATTTTGTTTATTATTATTTATGTTACTTGCTTGGAGTTCTCTTAGCTTTTTAGGGAAATGGAAGTTTTTGTCTTTTTTTAATTATGGGAAATTCTTGGCCATTATCTTGTAAATATTGAGTTGGCCAAAAAGTTCGTTCGGGTCTTTCCATAATATCTTATGGAAAAAGAGGATGCTATTATAAATATATTGGCTCTGAAAGTTTTTGTCTGCACCTATTGAGATAATTGGCTTTTCTCCTTTATTCTGTTAATATGGTAGATTATTTTGATCAATTCTTAAATGTTAAACCAAACTTGTATTCCTGAGAGAAAGTCTACTTCATTGTAGTGTATTATCCATTTTTAATAATTGCTGATTCTATTTGCTGATTCTATTTCCATAAGATCTTATGGAAAAACCTGAATGAACTTTTTGGCTAGCCCAATATTTGTTCTGTTGTGTTCTTCTTCTGTAGATCCATTACCCATATTTTAGACTATTTGATTCCATTCCACAGTATTTGCTTTCTCTGTTTTTTTTCCCCTTCGCGTGTGTGTGTGTGTGTGTGTGTGTGTTTCAGTTGGATACTTACTATTGACTTATCAGGTGCAATGATTTCTTCCTCAGTTTTGTGCAGTCTATTGATAAGCCTATCAAAGAAATTCTTCTTTGATATAGTATCTTAACTCTACCTTTTTGATTGTACTGTCTTCTGAATTTCCCATATGTTCATGCAAATTGTCCACCTCTTCTATTATATCTTTTAACATGTCATTCACAGTTATTTTAAAGTCACTTTTTTAAACTTTCAACATGCGGATCATCTCTCTGTGCTCTTTATTCCTTTATCTCTTGACAATGGTTTGGTTGTTGGGTTTTTTTTTCCATTTTTGTGTATGTCTTGTGTTTTTGTCTTTTTTTTTTTTTTTTTTTTGCATACATAGACATTCCCTATAGAAGAACAGTAGAGGCTGAGGTGAATAATGTTAATATCCAAAAATGGACCTACTTGTAAGGCAGTTAGTATGGGGTCGTTGAGTTAATCTTGTCAATTGTTGAGCTGGCTTTGGGTTTTGTTAGTGCTATTTTCATCTTCAGCGCATCATTTCATTTTATTCCAGCAGTGGTTTACAGTTCCCTTGTGCTTAGCATGGGGCCTGTGATGCTGGAGGTTTTTTAATCAGTGTTCTTTATTCATTCTCAGCTTTTGGTAGTCCCTGTACTACTTCATCACAGAAGGGCTCTTCATATTCTTCCCCTCTTGCTTCCTACTCATTTCTAGGTTGGGGAGTTAAGGGTTGGTGTTTTTTGTTCTGTTGGATAGGCTTTAGTCTTAAGCATTCTTCATGTTCTTGGTCTCTGGGGTTGGGATATACCCATTGCTTCTGTCTCAGTTTCCCATGGGAGCCAAATTCTCCCTTGTATTGTGGGCAGGGTCTTGGGTAAGAGACTTTCTAACATCTCCCCCAGCATTAAGTCTTTGCTTTGTATTAGTGCAGGAACCTAGGCCCAAGTGGCATTCCTGCCCCTTCTCCAGGGACAGGTGGCTTTTGCGTCTATCCTTTATCCCATCTTTTTTGGGCTGCACAGCAGGAAGTTTTCCTACCCCTTTCCCAAAGGCAGATGAGTTTTACTTCCACTCTTACAACAAAAGCAGTGCATCTTTTCCTGGGTTCTGAAATAGAAGATTTTCTTACCTTACCCAAATGACTTAAGGCTTTTGCTTCATATGAGAGATGGATCCAGCGAAGTGGGCCTGGTTTTACATCTATCTCTTGTTGGCAGACAGTCCCCACTGGCCCACCTTCACTACCAATGGGTTTCCTGCTGTTACCTGCCCCTAATCTTTTTCGTGAATACTTAATAGATGCTGGTGGCAAAGAGCTTGCAACTGAGGGGGGCCCTTCCATGTATCAGGGACTCTCAGTTATTCTAAACTGTCATGCTTCCTACACTTGGCCTTTAAATTTATTAAGATTTTACCTGATTCTTGCCTGCATTTATGGTGGCTACTTCTCTCTGGTGCTCTGGCAAAAGTGAAATAGTTTGGGTATCCAGTCTCTTCACAGAGGTGCTTATCACTCTTGGAAATTCAGTTTCTTGGTTGGCTTATTATCTCAGTTCTCTGATGGGTTCGTGAAAAGTTATGATTTTGTGGATTATTTGGCTTTTTTCTTATTGTCAGGTTGTAGTAGTGTTCTCTCGTGGCTTTCTAAATCCTATGCAGTAACGAATTTTCATGAAACTTTTGGGTGTGTTTGTGCCTGTGTGTCTGTGTCTGTGTGTCTCCTGAGCCTAAATGTAAAATGTATTTCTTAATATAGATCAAAGTTAAACTTTTTCAAAAGCTAATTTTTTAGAAGAAGTTTGGCAACTTTAGTTCTATTTTTTTGTGCTTCAGAATGATTTCCTTGGAGGTATGTTGTCTTCTGAGGTAAATACTTTCTTAGAATTCTTGCATTGTTTTTTTTTTTTTTTTTTTTTTTGGCTTATTGAGGTGACTTTTCCTTAGGAAATAAACTTAGTATTCTATTTTTTTTTTATTCATCACACCACCACCCCCACTCCCCACTGCTTTCCCCCCTTGTAAACTTAGTATTCTTGATTCTTAAAAACTTTTCCCATATCAAGAAATGGATAAGTAGAGGGAATAGCATGATTTCTTAAACACATCTGTTCTGAACAACTTAAAATTTAGGAAATCATTGCAATAGTTATTCTTCGTGGCACTCAAATAGACCAAAGGAATTAATTCCTTTCAGAAAGTTCTGCTCCTACTCCTAGGAAGTAATTAATTTAGATAATTTGACTAAACATACTTTCTCTTTAATATACTTTTCTATACTGTTTACATTTTCATTTAGAGTTTTGGAGGCTGGAAAAGCAAATGTTATTTTACCAAAAAATTCACCAAGTGGAATAACTCATGTGATTGCCAGTAATGCGAGAATCAAGGCTGAACAAGAAAAAGATAACTTTAAGGCTCCATTTTATCCAATTCAATATCTAGGAGATTTTCTTTTAGAGGTAAGTAAAAAACAAAAAACTAGTAAACATTTGTAAATGTTTATTTTATAAAATATTGATACAGTGAAATATAAAAATCAAATTATGTTCTGAGTTTGGAAAATGCGATTAGAATTAAAACGACATTTTTAAGACAGTTGCTCTTAATTATTTAAATACTTGAGAATATTTCTGATAAATTGGAAAACAACTTATTAAATTTAAAATTTGTCTTATTTTAAGTCTCTACTTTTGTTTTCAGTGCTTTGGTGATGTTTATTACAAAATAATTTTAAGCATTTTAAACCAGAGTATAAATAAAGTAGCAGTGGGCTATAATATCATATGAGAATTCTTCGGTTATTTTCTCATTAGAAAAGAGGGAACTGTTTCTAAGAATTTAGAAATATTTTCCTGTCCTCTTCCTCCACCTACATCTCCTCACTTGGTGCACATACCACTCCTTAAGTAGTTTGAATGGAAATAACCCTAGAAGAATTGCTCTAAAGGTAAGCAAAGAAGAATTTTTAAGAAGGGTCACTCAAGGTGGAAGAGGACCTGCAGTATGTCTAAAAACTGAACCTTGGTCTTCTAGGAAAACTTAACTCCTTCTTCAGTGTTTCCCATCTCGATAGATACTATACAACCTTTTGTCTAATAATTTATGTTAGAAACCTGGGAATCACCCTTGAAACCCTCCTTTCCTTTATTCCCCACATCTTGTCAATTACCAAATCCTATTGATTTTATTTCAAATACTTCTTGAATAAACTTCTATTCTGTACTAACATCATATTGAGTTCATCCTCTTTGCCCTGTGCTCCTGGAATCAACTCCTTATTATTCTCCCTATTGTTCTACTTCTTTACTTTTGCTAATTTCCTAGTAACTCTTACTTTTCTTTCTCTAGTCCATTCAGCTTCATCCAGAAGTAACATCTAAAATGCTCTTTCTAAAATAGTTCTGATGCTGTCTCTCTCCTACTTAAAACTGTCCAATGGCTTCCCATTGCCCTTAGGATAAAGTTGTAAACCTCTAATACAGCTTTAAGTTAGCACAGGGTTCCTGTCACTCCTACCTTTGCAACTATAGCCTGCTCTACTTTTTCCTATGCTCACTATACTATAACACAACTGCCTTCTCCCAGTTTCTTAAACAGGCTAGGCTACTTCCTACCTCAGTGTCTTCTGAAAAGCTATTTTCTCCTCCTAAAAAGGTCCTTTGCACTATTCTCTCACTCCCTATGCCTGCCTACTTCCTGCTTATTCAGTTTGCAGTTATAATGCTGCCTCTTCAAGGAAGCTTCCCTGGCCCCTTATTAAAATAGGTAGGTTCACCTCTAATGTGTTCTGATATCACTATTTTGCTTTATAGTACTTATCACAGTTGTAATTAATTAATTGGCTGATTACTTGGTTCATGTCTTTTTCCCCACCTAAACCAAAAGCACTGTGTCATCAAGGATGATGTCTATCTTTTCCATAATTATATCTGAATCATCTTGCATAAAGCCTAGCACATGAGTTCTCATTTTATATTTGTTAGATTAATAGAGAAATTATGAACAACCCTTGAGTATTCCAAGAGTAGATGTAATATATCATTCTATAATTACCTTTCCCTACTGAGTAGCGGCAGTGTGGATTGGAAATTTGACCTTAGTTCAGAGGATGGATCTGCTTGGACTATGGATAATCTCATTGTCCTTGACAGTGATTGGTCTAGGAATGGGCATATCACCCAGTTCTGATTCATGGGACATGAAGAGAGGTATGTAAGAGCTTCTGGGAAGTTTCTTTCTCATTCTGAAAAGAGCCTCTGGCAGCCTGGCATCTGCTAGATGTAAACATGGAAAAATGAAACGAAACCTTAATTACTACTGGCAGCCATTCTTTGACCATGAGGAGAAGTAGCCTTAGGTTGAAACCAATCTTGTAGACAGCAAAGTGTAGAGACAGAATGTAGACTCTTTTAGAGATACTTGAGTTGCTGGATTAATCAACCCTGAAACCTGACTTAGCAATGGACCATATTGCCATTCTGTGAGGTAACAATTTCCATGTTGTTTATGTTAGTTTGAATTGGTTTTCTGTTACTTGCACCCTAAAGCATCCTATCTGATCTACCTAACTGAACAGTTTAAAGGTAGTATTAACTCTCAACAGAATGAAAACCATTCTTAACTAAATTAGAAAAAGTATCTGAATTTCCCTTTCTCTATGGAAAGAAATGAACAAAATGTAATATGTATTATGCTTTCTCCATAATCGTATTTTGCAGTAATCTGACACAGTCAGATTCAGCTGCTGAAGTACTAGAGGGCATTAGTATATCAAGCAAAAATAATAGACAATCTCTAACTTATATTTGTTTTTAGAATACATTGTTTTATAAGCTCTAGATTAGACAGCTAAGAGTTAGTTCATAACCATTCATTCCAAATAAGGGAGGCATTTTGTGATCCCTTCTGAGGATAAGATAGTTAACTTCATTTTGATGTCTTGCTTTTCTTCTACCTCTTTGGCATAGAATATAATACATTCCTTATTAGATGGATTCTGAAGTGTCCTCTAAGAAGAGTTGCCATATAAAATGACTGAGTCAAAAGTAACAATTGAGCAATTGTTTAAAAAATAGTTGTGTTTAACCTACTTAACTTTTTGGAAAGCCACTTAGTAACAGAATCAGGAATTATTTAGTTCAGGTTTTTAGATACTTGCTGAAGACTTTTGCTGTACCAGGCATTATGCTATGCACTATAGAAAATGAATAAGACCACCTGCCAGACTTCAAAAACAAAATGTGGCATAACAGAATGTGGAAACTGTTAATTACAGTTTAGTGTGTATTGTGCATTGGTAAAATCATGTGCAAGGTATAGGAATACAGAAGAGCAAGTGACTAATGTATCTAAATCGTTTGGCCCAAGGAAGATGTCACAAAAAGGCGAGAATACTTAGGAATACTCAAAACTTCTTTTGATTACCTATCCAAGAAATAAAATAAAATGATCCACAGAAAAGTCTTTTGGAAATATAGTAGTAATTGAAAAAACATACACTTTTTGCTCCAGATCAACTAATTGTTGACCTAGGTTTGTAACTTATTACTTCTTTAACCATAGGGAAGTCATTTATTCTGTGACCGAATTTCTTCCTTTGCGTGTAGAAGGTAATACTTACCTTACTTTGGTTGTTAATACAACTGTTACTCTAAGCCATTATTTATTGAGTGATTACTGTGTGCCAGGCACTATGCTAAGCACTTTAAACACTTAATCTTATTTTAAACCTTATGTTCCTGTGTGGTATGCACTATGGCCTCATTTTACAGTTAGTGAAATGATGTATAATTGAATTTAATAATTTTCCCATGATCTCACAACTGTTGTATGTCAGACCAAAAATTTAAGACCACTCAAAAAATTTTAAGGCTGCTCTCCTCAAGTCTCCCTTTACTTTTCTCATTTTGAGTATTATTAGGTTTCCTTGATAATAGGAAGATCTCTTTCTGGGTAGTTAAAAATACTTAATGCTGTAGAGATTACCATATGCTAGTAGTCAGTCTAGTTAAGAACCATGTAGAACACTCTGGGAATTCTCTAGTGGTCCAATGGTTAGGACTTGGCTCTTCCACTGCGGGGGTCCCGGCTTCGATCCCTTGTTGGGGAACTAAGATCCCACAAGCCACACAGTGTGGCCCCCCCCAAAAAAAAGAACCATGTAGAGTACTCAGAAGATGCTTGTTCTAATTACTTGACCTCTCTGGCTCTCCATCCAGTCTTGTGAATTCATTCAAGTTGTGTGGCAAATGCCATGGCTGAATCAAGGAATAAGACCTGAGACCAAAGCATATCCATACCTATTTTAAGACAGAAAACAAAGTCAAATATGTGAATCAGAAGCCAGGGCAACTATCATTTCCACACTGTGCTGCCCTATCTTAGGTAATAGAATAATTTACTGAATTAGTAGGCTTTTGCTCATCTGTTTGTAACATAGCATTACACTATATTAGGGAGATTAGACATGGCGCTCTTTTCCTAGATCATATAGGAGACAAACACCTAACACAATGCCTAGTGTATTGCTGGCACTAAAATTTTATAAAACAAGGAATAAGTAACGAATATTTACAGAAAAATAATGCCCATATCTTTCATAAGAGTAGCCGGTTGGAGAGAGTGTGGCTTGGAGACAATTATATGTTGATCATTTGTTTAGTGCTACAGAGAATAGATTATTTTAAAAAATTTTCCAAATGTCATAGTTTATCACGTTGTGATTTTTAATTATTTAACTTAAATAGGGTACTTGAATCATACATTCTAATTCACAGATCAGTATATAGCATCTTAATAGCCAGAATTAGAAAACAGTATGTTCTTCCCTAGTTGCTAATGATAATGGTATGTTCTTTTGTGTATGTATTCTGTGTAACTGGAAACTATATGGGATTAATTCATCCTGTATTTTAGACATTTCTTGATGGTCTAAACCTGAGGATTTATCCTCTTTGTCAACCATGTGAAATTTGAAGCCAGAAACTCAGTTTATCCCCATTAAAGTTGTCCTTAATGGAATCTGTACATTCAGAGTAATACTTTCTTTGATTCCAGGAATAAGACAGAAGAAAAGTCTTCATTTTTCATGGCTTTCAATTTCACTTTTCTGAGTAACTGAAGAAATTTAATCAGCTACTCTCAGGGATTGTTGTCTGGTTGCAAGATGGCAAGCTGCTAAAGGACCCTCATATCCATATAGGAAGCTCAGTACAAGTGAAAGGGAACCAAAGATCACACCATAGGACTTAACCACATTTCAGCTACATCATGATTGTTCCCTAGGAGGACAATGATTCTCCAGTCTCTTTGTGTAAAGATGGTGAATCTTTGAATACTCTTGCATAATAAGTACTTGAGTTCATCTTTACTCTCAATTCTTTATCTTACTAAACTTCAAGAATTTTATGTATAAGTACATATGCAACTATATCTTAAATTATTATTGGTAGGTAGTTAAAAATTCAGTTTGGATTCCTTAGCAAGAGAAGTAAATGTGTTTGAGATAGGGTTAGGTGAAGATAATTGCTTACTAATGTTCAGGTAAAATAAGAGCTGTGAATTCAACTATTAGCCTATTTTCTTCTCTGTATGATAGACGTGCAAATAAGTCTTACTAGTAAAAAGCTGAAAAATAATCTGAGAAATAATCTATAATCAGAAAATGTTGAAGTAGATTGTAACTTTAACTTGGTAAGGGACTAGATAAAATAGTTTTGTTCATGATTATTCATAAAAAAGGCTGCTTGTTACTAGACCAACAGAGCAATAGCTTTTCTTGAGATACATTATTATTATTTTATTATTTAGGACCTTTGTTGTAATGATTTTTTTTCCCTTCAAGGAACTTACTAGTGTTTAACAACCTTTGATTTAGAAGAGTGCATTCTTTTTTAGAAGAGTGCATTCTTGTACCTACTTGTTTGACTACCAAAATATTTTGCAATTATAAAGTTGGATACCATAAAGAGTACATAATGTTGAAATCATACTTAATTGATTGCCTAAACCATTTTTACATACATACAGAAAGAAATTCAGAATGATGAAGATTCCCAAACCAGTTCTGTTTGGAATAACCACAGCAATCAAGAAAAAAACAAAGATTTCAGGAAAGATATGGGATTTCTTGAAATGAAAGGTGCCTTAAAAGAGATCATGTGCAGAACCCAGGTAACACTTTATATTATAAAAAAATCTTACATTGCTGATTTTTCTTACAAAATTTGTGAAAGGCATTATTTGGTGGAAATAACAATGATTTTGGAATCACAGAGCTGGTATTTGAACCCAGCTCTGATTTACAGTCTATAATTTGAATGTATTGGGATATTGTCCATGTCTCTATTTTGAGGCTCTTATTGAAATAATATATATGTGCATATGGAAATTCACAGTTCCTAATACATAGTGTGTTCTCAACACATGGTAATTACTTAAAACAACTCGGTATGTTGAATGTAACGTGTGTCTTACAAAGGATTCATCGATATATGTATTCATATTCATGGTCTAAATTCAAGTATTTTACTGCATATAGATCAAGTTTTTTTAAATGGCACAAGTGAATTCCAGTTGACTAAATATGGAAAACAAAAAAACATGAAGGACTCTGAACTTAGAGCAATGAAAAGTACGTTAAGAAAGCATATTTGTGGCTCTCAACTAAAATTTTTCAGTTAGTAGGAGCAACCAAAAAAGACATTATTAGTTCTACCCTAGAAGACCTAATGTTCAGTTATGTTCAGTTTCATACTGTTTTTTATAAAAGAGACTCTAATTGGTTTACCAAATCATTAGCCTAGTGATTATTATTACTTAGTCTAAACTAAAATATTTTAAATATGATTAGAAAGAAATTAAAATTTGTTTTTACTGTATCTGTCAAATTTTACAAAGAGAATTCAAGGAACAATTTGGAACTTCTTCGACTGAGCAGTACCTTACAAAATCATATATGGAGACTGTAAATAAAACTTTCCAAGAGATTAAAATATTTTTGCAATTTTCTCTAGCTGTTTCAAAATACAGTTGATATTTATGTGACTTAGATGATTTTCTATGATTAACTATGTGTACATGATCTTAATAAGAGGCTTTTGAGTTCATATGTCTGTTGAAATATGCATTATAAGCCACAGTATAACTTTTTTTTTTTTTTGCGGTATGTGGGCCTCTCACTGTTGCGGCCTCTCCCGCTGCGGAGCACAGGCTCCGGACGCGCAGGTTTAATGGCCATGGCTTACGGGCCCAGCCGCTCCGCGGCACGTGGGATCCTCCCAGACCGGGGCACGAACCCATGTCCCCTGCATCGGCAGGCGGACTCCCAACCACTGTGCCACCAGGGAAGCCCAGTATAACATTTTTTACATATAGAAAGGATGTAAAATAATGGAGTTATTAGATTAGTTTTATTTAACATGAAAAAAAATGGAGATTTTATGAAAGATAGGGAAATTATTAAAATACATCTGTAAACATCTTGAGTTTTAGAACTCAGCAGGTTGTGTATAAAATGCTTCAATCAAAAGACAGAGTAGCTGAATGCATACAAAAACAAAACCCATATATATGCTGCCAAAAAGAAACTCACTTCAGATTTAATGACATACACCGATAAAGTGAGGGGATGGAAAAAGATATTCCATGCAAATTGAAATCAAAAGAAAGCCAGCTTAGCAACAGTTACATCTCACAAAATAGACTTTAAAGATCGTTATGAGACAAAGGAGGACATTATATAACGATCAAGGGATCAATCCAAGAAGAAGATATAACAATTGTAAATGTATATGCACCCAACATAGGACCACCTAAATACATAAAGCAAATATTAACAAGGGAGAACTTGACAGTAATATCAATACAATAATAGTAGGGGACTTTAACACCCCACCTACATCAACGGAAAGATCATCCAGACAGAAAATCAATATGGAAACACTAGCTTTAAATAACACATTAAACCAAATGGACTTAATAGATACGTGTATATAGAGCATTTCATCAAAAGACAGCAGAATACACATTCTTTTCAAGTGCACATTAAACATCCTCCAGGCTAGGCCACAAAACAAACCTCAGTAAATTTAATAAAATTGAAATCTTCTCTGGCAACTTTTCCAACCACAATGCTATGAGACTAGAAATCAACTACAAGAATAAAATTCAAAAAACACAAACACATGGATGCTAAAAAAATGCTACTAAACAATCTGATTTACTGAAGAAAGCAAAGAGGAAATCAAAAAAATACCTGGAGACAGATGGAAACAAAAGCATAGTGATCTAAAATCAGTAGAAGGCAGCAAAATACATTCTAAGAGGGAAGTTTATAGCAACACAAGCTTACCTCAGGACACAAGAAAAATCTCAAATAAAAAATCTGACCTTACACCTAAAGGAACTAGAAAAAGAAGAACAAACCCAAAGTTAGTAGAAGGAATGAAATCATGAAGATCAGATCAGAAATAAATGAAATACAAACTTAAAAAACAATAGAAAAGCTCAATGAAACTAAAAGCTACTTCTTTGAAAAGATAAACAACATTGATAAACCTTTAGCTGGACTCATCAAGAAAAAAAGAGGGCCCAAATCAATATAATTGGAAATGAAAAAGACAACTGACACCACAGAAATACAGAAGATCATAAGAGACTACTATGAACAGCTATATGCCAATAAAATGGACAACCCAGAAGAAATGGACAAATACCTAGAAATGTACAATCTACCAAGACTGGGCCAGGAAGAAATAGAAAATGTGAACAGACCAATTACCAGTAATGAAACTGAGTCAGTAATTTAAAATCTCCCAACAAACAAAAGTCCAGGACCAGATAGCTTCACAGGTGAATGCTACCAAACATTTAGAGAAGAGTTAACACTTATCCTTCTCAAAATACTCCAGAGAAGTGCTTAGAAAGGCATGCTTCCAAACTCATTCTATGAGGCCAGCATCACCCTGTTACCAAAACCAGACGATGGTATCACAAAAAAAGAAAATTACAGGCCAATATCACTAATGAACATAGATGCAAAGATCCTCAATAAAATATTAACAAACTGAATCCAACAGTACATTAAAAGGATCATATGTCATGATCAAGTGGGATTTACCCCAGAGTTGCAAGGATTTTTCAATACCGGAAATCAATCAGTGTGATACAACACATTAACAAATTGAAGAATAAAAAGCATGTGATCATCTCAATAGGTACAGAAAAAGCTTCAACATCCATTTATGTTAAAAACTCTGAAGAAAGTGGGCATATACCTCAACATAATAAAGGCCACGTATGACCAACCCACAGCTAACGTCATATTCAATGGGAAAAAGCTGAAAGCATTTCCTCTAAGATCAGGAACAAAACAAGGATGCCTGCTCTCACTACTTTTATTTAACACAGTAATGGAAGTCCTAACCATGGCAATCAGAGAAGAAAAAGAAATAAAAGGAATCCAAATTGAAAAGGAAGATGTAAAATTCTCACTGTTTGCAGATGACATGATACTATACATAGAATATCCTAAAGATGCCATCAGCAAACTGCTAGAGCTCAGTAATGAATTCTGTAAAGTTGCAGAATACAAAATTAATATACAGAAATCTGCATGTCTATGCACTAACAACAAACTGTCAGAGAAATTAAGGAAACAATCCCATTTACCTTTGCATCAAAAAGAATAAAATACCTGGGAGTAAACCTACCTAAGGAGGTAAAAAAAACAATGCTCAGAAAACTGTAAGACACTGTTGAAAGAAATTGAAGCCAACAAAAACAAATGGGAAGATATCCCATGTTCATGGATTGGAAAAATTAATATTGTTACAAATGACCATACTAACCTAGGCAATCTACAGATTCAGTGCCATCCCTATCAAAATACCAAGGGCATTTTTCACAGAAATAGAACAAATAATTTTGAAATTTGAATGGAAACACAAAAGAGCCCGAATAGCCAAAACACTCTTGAGAAAGAAGAACAGAGCCAAAGGAATCATGTTCCCTGACTTTGGACGATACTACATCCGACTATACTACAAAGCTACAGTAATCAAAACAGTATGGTCCTGGCATAAAAATGCACACATAGATGATTGGAACAGAATAGAGAGCCCAGAAGTAAGTCCACACAGTTATGCTCAATGAATCTACAACAAAGGAGACAAGAATATGGAATGGTGAAAAGACAGTCTCCTCAACAAGTGATGCTGGAAAGACTAGACGGTTAAATATAAAACAACGAGATTAGAACATTTCCTCACATTATGTCCAAAAATAAACTCAAAATACATAAAAGACTTAAATGTAAGCCCTGAAACCATAAAACTCCCAGAAGAGAATATAGGCATAACATTCTTTGACATAAATTGTCACAGTATTTTTTTGAATCTGTATCCTAAAGCACAGGAAATAAAAGCAAAAATAAATAAATGATACCTGATTAGACTTAAAAGCTTTCACAAAGCAAAGTAAACCATCGACAAAATGAAAAGACAGCCTACTGAATGAGAGAAAATATTTGCTAATGATATGACCAATAAGGGGTTAATAACCAAAATATATAAACAGGTCATACATCTCAACACCAAAAAAACAACCTAATTTAAAAAATGGGCAGAAGACCTGAAAAGACATTTTTCTAAAGAAGGCATACAGATGGCCAGCAGGTGTATGAAAAGCTGCTCAGCATCGTTAATCATCAGAGAAATGCAAATTAAATCCACAATGTGATATCACTTCACATCTATTAGAATAGCTATCATGAAGAAAACCACAAATAACAAATATTGGTGAGGATGTAGAGAAGATGGAACCCTCATACACTGTTGATGGGAATATAAATTGGTGCACCCACTGTGGAAAATGGTATGGCAGTTTCTAAAAAACAAAACTAAAAATAGAACTACCATATGACCCAGAAATTTCATTCCCGGGTACATATCAGAAAAAAAGGAAAACACTAGTTTCAAAATATCCAAGCATACCAATGTTTATAGCAACATTGTTTACAATTGCCATGATATGGAAGCAACCTAAGTGTCCATCAAAAAATGAATGGAAAAAGAAGATGGGATATCTGTGTATCTGTATAGACATATAGTGGAATACTACTCAGCCATAAGAAATGAAATTTTGCCATTTGCAACAACATGGATGGACTTGGAGGTATTAATACTAAATGGAGTAAGTCAAACAGAGAAAGATAAATACTGTATGATATAATTTATATGTGGAATCTAAAAAATAAAACAAACTACTGAATATTATAAAATTAAAATGGAATCACAGATATGGAGAACAAACTAGTGGTTACCAGTGGGGAGAGGGAATAGCTGGGAGAGGGCAGTATAGGGGTAGGGGTAGGGGACTAAGAGGTATAAACTATTAGGCGTAAAATAAGCTACAAGGATATATTGTACAACACAGGAAATATAGCCAGTATTTTATAATAACTATAAGTTGAGTATAACCTTTAAATATTGTGAATCATTACATTGTATACCTGTAACATATAATATTGTACATCAACTATATCTAAATTTTTTTTAAAAGTAAAAAATACATCTGTAAACATCTTGAGTTCCTTTTAGAACTCAGGAGAATGTATATCAAATTCAGGTCGCAATTTCTATTTTAAATTTCTTAGTGTAAAAATAAACAATATGGTTTGCAATACTTCTTATCTGTTTTAATGTTATTATACCTATTTCCTATACAAAGATTTTCTGAGATGTTTCATTTGCTATGCCTAATAATGGCAAGACTCTATTTGATGTAGAGCCTAAATTGTTTTCACAAACATTTAGAAAAATAAAAGAAAATAATGAAGATAACCAAATCTGTTTTGACTAATCATATGACAAATGTTTTAAAAGGTAGAGATTCCAAGAAAGAGTAAGTTAACAAAATACCTAAATTAAATGTGTTTGTAAACACAGCATAAACATTAAGAACTAAAAATATTTATTTTTCTGTTTCATCTTAGTATAACTAAAATGTAATATAATTCATAATGCTCTTTACTATATTTAATCTCATGTATGTTGCATAAAACCTACATTCCTGAGTTTTTTTTGTTGTGACTTGCATTGGTTGTGCTGATGCTATGGCTAATCTATAGTCTAACTAAAGTATTTTTATAAACATGCAGAAAGAAGTGAAAACTCATGATGAAGACGTTAATATTAGTTCTATTTTAACTGAACATCACAGAAAAGAAGAATACAGAGATTCTAGTAAAGATTTGAAATTTGTTGAAATGAGAAAAGCCTTAGGAAGGTATACATATGGAAATCGGGTAAGACCTTCCAAATTAAAAGTAATTTATTTATATTTTACACTCTTTTCTAATAATGCCAGTTATGAAGTTGTTTCTTCTAAATTATGTATACATTATATGTGTTTATAAAGCATTTGTGTATGTTTTTTTGTTTTTTGGGTTTTTTTTTACATCTTTATTGGAGTATAATTGCTTAACAATGGTGTGTTAGTTTCTGCTTTATAACAAAATGAATCAGTTACACATATGTTCCCATGTTCCCTCCCTCTAGCGTCTCCCTCCCACCCTCCCTATCTCACCCCTCCAGGTGGTCACAAAGCACCGAGCTGATCTCCCTGTGCTATGCGGCTGCTTCCCACTAGCTATCTACCTTACGTTTGGTAGTGTATATATGTCCATGCCTCTCTCTCGCTTTGTCACAGCTTACCATTCCTCCTCCCCATATCCTCAAGTCCATTCTCTAGTACGTCTGTGTCTTTATTCCTGTCTTACCCCTAGGTTCTTCATGACATTTTTTTTCTTCTTAAATTCCATATATATGTGTTAGCATACGGTATTTGTCTTTCTCTTTCTGACTTACTTCACTCTGTATGACAGACTCTAGGTCTATCCACCTCATTACAAATAGCTCAATTTCATTTCTTTTTATGGCTGAGTAATATTCCATTGTATATATGTGCCACATCTTCTTTATCCATTCATCAGATGATGGACACCTAGGCTGTTTCCATCTCCGGGCTATTGTAAATAGGGCAGCTATGAACATTTTGGTACATGACTCTTTCAATTATGGTTTTCTCAGGGTATATGCCCAGTAGTGGGATTGCTGGGTCATATGATAGTTCTATTTGTAGTTTTTTAAGGAACCTCCATACTGTTCTCCATAGTGGCTGTACCAATTCACATTCCCACCAGCAGTGCAAGAGTATTCCCTTTTTTCCACACCCTCTCCAGCATTTATTGTTTTTAGATTTTTTGATGATGGCCATTCTGACTGGTGTGAGATGATATCTCATTGTAGTTTTGATTTGCATTTCTCTAATGATTAAAGATGTTGAGCATTCTTTCATGTGTTTGTTGGCAGTCTGTATATCTTCTTTGAAGAAATGTCTATTTAGGTCTTCTGCCCATTTTTGGATTGGGTTGTTTGTTTTCTTGTTATTGAGCTGCATGAGCTGCTTATAAATTTTGGAGATTAATCCTTTGTCAGTTGCTTCATTTGCAAATATTTTCTCCCATTCTGAGGGTTGTCTTTTGGTCTTGTTTATGGTTTCCTTTGCTGTGCAAAAGCTTTTCAGTTTCATTAGGTCCCATGTGTTTATTTTTGTCTTTATTTCCATTTCTCTAGGAGGTGGGTCAAAAAGGATCTTGCTGTGATTTATGTCATAGAGTGTTCTGCCTATGTTTTCCTCTAAGAGTTTGATAGTTTTTGGCCTTACATTTAGGTCTTTAATCCATTTTGAGCTTATTTTTGTGTGTGGTGTTAGGGAGTGATCTAATCTCATACTTTTACATGTCCCTGTCCAGTTTTCCCAGCACCACTTATTGAAAAGGCTGTCCTTTCTCCACTGTACATTCCTGCCTCCTTTATCAAAGATAAGGTGACCATATGTGCGTGGGTTTATCTCTGGGCTTTCTATCCTGTTCCATTGATCTATCTTTCTGTTTTTGTGCCAGTACCATACTGCCTTGATTACTGTAGCTTTGTAGTATAGTCTGAAGTCAGGGAGCCTGATTCCTCCAGCTCCCTTTTTCGTTCTGAAGATTGCTTTGGCTGTTCGGGGTCTTTTGTGTTTCCATACAAATTGTGAAATTTTTTGTTCTAGTTTTGTGACAAATGCCAGTGGTAGTTTGATAGGGATTGCATTGAATCTGTAGATTGCTTTGCGTAGTAGAGCCGTTTTCACAATGTTGCTTCTTCCAATCCAAGAATATGGTATATCTCTCCATCTATTTGTATCACCTTTAATTTCTTTCATCAGTGTCTTATAATTTTCTGCATACAGGTCTTTTGTCTCCTTAGGTAGGTTTATTCCTAGATATTTTATTCTTTTTGTTGCAATGGTAAATGGAAGTATTTTCTTGATTTCACTTTCAGATTTTTCATCATTAGTATATAGGAATGCCAGAGATATTTGTGTATTAATTTTGTATGCTGCTACTTTACCAAATTCATTGATTAGCTCTAATATTTTTCTGGTAGCATCTTTAGGATTCTCTATGTATAGTATCATGTCATCTGCAAACAGTGACAGCTTTACTTCTTCTTTTCCGATTTGGATTCATTTTATTTCCTTTTCTTCTCTGATTGCTGTGGCTAAAACTTCCAAAACTATGTTAAATAAGAGTGGTGAGAGTGGGCAACCTTGTCTTTTTCCTGATCTTAGTGGAAATGGTTTCAGTGTTTCACCATTGAGGACGATGTTTGCTGTGGGTTTGTCATATATGGCCTTTATTATGTTGAGGAAAGTTCCCTCTATGCGTACTTTCTGCAGGGTTTTTATCATAAATGGGTGTTGAATTTTGTCGAAAGCTTTCTCTGCATCTATTGAGATGATCATATGGTTTTTCTCCTTCAATTTGTTAATATGGTATATCATGTTGATTGATTTGCATATATTGAAGAATCCTTGCATTCCTGGAATAAACCCCACTTGCTCATGGTGTATGATCTGTTTAATGTGCTGTTGGATTCTGTTTGCTGGTATTTTGTTGAGGATTTTTGCATCTATGTTCATCAGTGATATTGGCCTGTAGTTTTCTTTCTTTGTGACATCCTTGTCTGGTTTTGGTACCAGGGTGATGGTGGCCTCGTAGAATGAGTTTGGGAGTGTTCCTCCCTCTGCTATGTTTTGGAAGAGTTTGAGAAGGATAGGTGTTAGCTCTTCTCTAAATGCTTGATAAAATTCGCCTGTGAAGCCATCTGGTCCTGGGCTTTTGTTTGTTGGAAGATTTTTAATCACAGTTTCAATTTCAGTGCTTGTGATTGGTCTGTTCATATTTTCTATTTCTTCCTGCTTCAGTCTTGGCAGGTTGTACATTTCTAAGAATTTGCCCATTTCTTCCAGGTTGTCCATTTTATTGGCATAGAGTTGCTTATAGTAATCTCTCATGATCTTTTGTATTTCTGCAGTGTCAGTTGTTACTTCTCCTTTTTCATTTCTAATTCTATTGATTTGAGTCTTCTCCCTTCTTTTCTTGATGAGTCTGGCTAATGGTTTATCCATTTTGTTTATCTTCTCAAAGAACCAGCTTTTAGTTTTATTGATCTTTGCTATTGTTTCCTTCATTTCTTTTTCATTTATTTCTGATCTGATTTTTATGATTTCTTTCCTTCTGCTAACTTTGGGGTGTTTTTGTTCTTCTTCTTTTTTTTTTTTTTTTTTTATTAGTTTCTGCTTTATAACAAAGTGAATCAGTCATACATATACATCTGTTCCCACATCCCCTCCCTCATGCATCTCCCTCCCTCCCACCCTCCCCATCCCACCCCTCCAGGCGGTCACAAAGCACCGAGCTGATCTCCCTGTGCTCTGCGGCTGCTTCCCACTAGCTATCTACCTTACGTTTGGTAGTGTATATATGTCCATGCCTCTCTTTCCCTTTGTCACAGCTTACCCTTCCCCTTCCCCATATCCTCAAGTCCGTTCTCAAGTAGGTCTGTGTCTTTATTCCCGTTTTACCCCTAGGTTCTTCATGACATTTTTTTTTTTTTAAATTCCATATATATGTGTTAGCATACGGTATTTGTCTTTCTCTTTCTGACTTACTTCACTCTGTATGACAGACTCTAGGTCCATCCACCTCACTACAAATAACTCAATTTCATTTCTTTTTATGGCTGAGTAATATTCCATTGTATATATGTGCCACATCTTCTTTATCCATTCATCCGATGATGGACACTTAGGTTGTTTCCAGCTCCGGGCTATTGTGAATAGAGCTGCAATGAACATTTTGGTACATGTCTCTTTTTGAATTATGGTTTTCTCAGGGTATATGCCTAGTAGTGGAATTGCTGGGTCATATGGTAGTTCTATTTTTACTTTTTTAAGGAACCTCCATACTGTTCTTCATAGTGGCTGTACAAATTCACATTCCCACCAGCAGTGCAAGTGTTCCCTTTTCTCCACACCCTCTCCAGCATTTATTGTTTCTAGATTTCTTGATGATGGCCATTCTGACTGGTGTGAGATGATATCTCA
The DNA here is from genome assembly GCF_949752795.1 of Hyperoodon ampullatus. Classification (NCBI taxonomy): domain Eukaryota; kingdom Metazoa; phylum Chordata; class Mammalia; order Artiodactyla; family Ziphiidae; genus Hyperoodon; species Hyperoodon ampullatus. The sequence goes on along the minus strand of NC_136917.1, from coordinate 99,776,057 downwards.
TTGTAGTTTTGATTTGCATTTCTCTAATGATTAATGATGTTGAGCATTCTTTCATGTGTTTGTTGGCAGTCTGTATATCTTCTTTGGAGAAATGCCTATTTAAGTCTTCTGCCCATTTTTGGATTGGGTTGTTTGTTTTTTTGCTATTGAGCTGCATGAGCTGTTTATAAATTTTGGAGATTAATCCTTTGTCAGTTGCTTCATTGGCAAATATTTTCTCCCATTCTGAGGGTTGTCTTTTGGTCTTGTTTATGGTTTCCTTTGCTGTGCAAAAGCTTTTCAGTTTCATTAGGTCCCATTTGTTTATCTTTGTTTTTAGTTCCATTTCTCTAGGAGGTGGGTCCAAAAGGATCTTGCTGTGATTTATGTCATAGAGTGTTCTACCTATGTTTTCCTCTAAGAGTTTGATAGTTTCTGGCCTTACATTTAGGTCTTTAATCCATTTTGAGCTTATTTTTGTGTATGGTGTTAGGGAATGATCTAATCTCATACTTTTACATGTCCCTGTCCAGTTTTCCCAGCACCACTTATTGAAGAGGCTGTCCTTTCTCCACTGTACATTCCTGCCTCCTTTATCAAAGATAAGTTGGCCATATGTGCGTGGGTTTATCTCTGGGCTTTCTATCCTGATCCACTGATCTATCTTTCTGTTTTTATGCCAGTACCACACTGTCTTAATTACTGTAGCTTTGTAGTATAGTCTGAAGTCAGGCAGCCTGATTCCTCCAGCTCCGTTTTTCGTTCTCAAGATTGCTTTGGCTATTCGCGGTCTTTTGTTTTTCCAAACAAATTTTGAAATTTTTTGTTCTAGTTCTGTGAAAAATGCCAGTGGTAGTTTGATAGGGATTGCATTGAATCTGTAGATTGCTTTGGGTAGTAGAGTCATTTTCACAATATTGATTCTTCCAATCCAGGAGCATGGTATATCTCTCCATCTATTTATATCATCTTTAATTTCTTTCATCAGTGTCTTATAATTTTCTGCATACAGGTCTTTTGTCTCCTTAGGTAGGTTTATTCCTAGATATTTTATTCTTTTTGTTACAATGGTAAATGGGAGTGTTTTCTTGATTTCATTTTCAGATTTTTCATCATTAGTGTACAGGAATGCCAGAGATTTCTGTGCATTAATTTTGTATCCTGCTACTTTACCAAATTCATTGCTTAGCTCTAGTAGTTTTTCGGTAGCATCTTTAGGATTCTCTATGTATAGTATCATGTCATCTGCAAACAGTGACAGCTTTACTTCTTCTTTTCCAATTTGGATTCCTTTTATTTCCTTTTCTTCTCTGATTGCTGTGGCTAAAACTTCCAAAACTATGTTGAATAAGAGTGGTGAGAGTGGGCAGCCTTGTCTTGTTCCTGATCTTAGTGGAAATGGTTTCAGTTTTTCACCATTGAGGACAATGTTGGCTGTGGGTTTGTCATATATGGCCTTTATTATGTTGAGGAAAGTTCCCTCTATGCCTACTTTCTGCAGGGTTTTTATCATAAATGGGTGTTGAATTTTGTCGAAAGCTTTCTCTGCATCTATTGAGATGATCATATGGTTTTTCTCCTTCAACTTGTTAATATGGTGTATCACATTGATTGATTTGCGTATATTGAAGAATCCTTGCATTCCTGGAATAAACCCCACTTGATCATGGTGTATGATCCTTTTAATGTGCTGTTGGATTCTGTTTGCTAGTATTTTGTTGAGGATTTTTGCATCTATGTTCATCAGTGATATTGGCCTGTAGTTTTCTTTCTTTGTGACATCCTTGCCTGGTTTTGGTATCAAGGTGATGGTGGCCTCGTAGAATGAGTTTGGGAGTGTTCCTTCCTCTGATATTGTTTGGAAGAGTTTGAGAAGGATGGGTGTTAGCTCTTCTCTAAATGTTTGATAGAATTCGCCTGTGAAGCCATCTGGTCCTGGGCTTTTGTTTGATGGAAGATTTTTAATCACAGTTTCAATTTCAGTGCTTGTGATTGGTCTATTCATATTTTCTATTTCTTCCTGAGTCAGTCTTGGTAGGTTGTGCATTTCTAAGAATTTGTCCATTTCTTCCAGGTTGTCCATTTTATTGGCATAGAGTTGCTTATAGTAATCTCTCATGATCTTTTGTATTTCTGCAGTGTCAGTTGTTACTTCTCCTTTTTCATTTCTAATTCTACTGATTTGAGTCTTCTCCCTTCTTTTCTTGATGAGTCTGGCTAATGGTTTGTCAATTTTGTTTATCTTCTCAAAGAACCAGCTTTTAGTTTGGTTGATCTTTGCTATCGTTTCCTTCATTTCTTTTTCATTTATTTCTGATCTGATCTTTATGATTTCTTTCCTTCTGCTAACTTTGGGGGTTTTTTGTTCTTCTTTCTCTAATTGCTTTAGGTGCAGGGTCAGGTTGTTTACTCGAAATGTTTCCTGTTTCTTAAGGTGGGATTGTATTGCTATAAACTTCCCCCTTAGAACTGCTTTTGCTGCGTCCCATAGGTTTTGGGTCGTCGTGTCTCCATTGTCATTTGTTTCTAAGTATTTCTTAATTTCCTCTTTGATTTCTTCAGTGATCACTTCATTATTGAGTAGTGTATTGTTTAGCCTCCATGTGTTTGTATTTTTTACAGATCTTTTCCTGTAATTGATGTCTAGTCTCATAGCATTGTGGTCGGAAAAGATACTTGATACAATTTCAATTTTCTTAAATTTACCAAGGCTTGATTTGTGACCCAAGATATGATCTATCCTGGAGAATGTTCCATGAGCACTTGAGAAAAATGTGTATTCTGTTGTTTTTGGGTGGAATGTCCTATAAATATCAATTAAGTCCATCTTGTTTAATGTATCATTTAAAGCTTGTGTTTCCTTATTTATTTTCATTTTGGATGATCTGTCCATTGGTGAAAGTGGGGTGTTAAAGTCCCCTACTATGATTGTGTTACTGTCGATTTCCCCTTTTATGGCTGTTAGTATTTGCCTTATGTATTGAGGTGCTCCTATGTTGGGTGCATAAATATTTACAATTGTTATATCTTCTTCTTGGATCGATCCCTTTATCGTTATGTAGTGTCCTTCTTTGTCTCTTGTAATAGTCTTTATTTTAAAGTCTATTTTGTCTGATATAAGAATTGCTACTCCAGCTTTCTTTTGATTTCCATTTGCATGGAATATCTTTTTCCATCCCCTTACTTTCAATCTGTATGTGTCTCTAGGTCTGAAGTGGGTCTCTTGTAGACAGCATATATATGGGTCTTGTTTTTGTATCCATTCAGCCACTCTGTGTCTTTTGGTGGGAGCATTTAGTCCATTTACATTTAAGGTAATTATTGATATGTATGTTCCTATTCCCATTTCCTTAATGGCTTTGGGTTCGTTATTGTAGGTATAGTCCTTCTGTTGTGTTTCTTGCCTAGAGAAGTTCCTTTAGCATTTGTTGTAAAGCTGGTTTGGTGGTGCTGAACTCTCTCAGCTTTTGCTTGTCTGTAAACGTTTTAATTTCTCCATCAAATCTGAATGAGATCCTTGCTGGGTAGAGTAATCTTGGTTGCAGGTTTCTCTCCTTCATCACTTTAATTATGTCCTGCCACTCCCTTCTGGCTTGTAGAGTTTCTGCTGAGAGATCAGCTGTTAACCTGATGGGGATTCCCTTGTGTGTTATTTGTTGTTTTTCCCTTGCTGCTTTTAATATGATTTCTTTGTGTTTAATTTTTGACAGTTTGATTAATATGTGTCTTGGCGTATTTCTTCTTGGATTTATTCTGTATGGGACTCTCTGTGCCTCCTGGACTTGATTAACTATTTCCTTTCCCATATTAGGGAAGTTTTCAACTATAATCTCTTCAAATATTTTCTCAGTCCCTTTCTTTTTCTCTTCTTCTTCTGGAACCCCTATAATTCGAATGTTGGTGCGTTTAATGTTGTCCCAGAGGTCTCTGAGACTGTCCTCTGTTCTTTTCATTCTTTTTTCTTTATTTTTCTCTGCATCAGTTATTTCCACTATTTTATCTTCCACCTCACTTATCCGTTCTTCTGCCTCAGTTATTCTGCTATTGATCCCATCTAGAGTATTTTTCATTTCATTTATTGTGTTTTTAATCGATGCTTGATTCATCTTTAGTTCTTCTAGGTCCTTGTTAACTGTTTCTTGCATATTGTCTATTCTATTTCCAAGATTTTGGATCTGGGAAATAGAATCTTGGATCAGCTTTACTATCATTATTCTGAATTCTTTTTCAGGTAGACTGCCTATTACCTCTTCATTTGTTAGGTCTGGTATGTTTTTATCTTGCTCCTTCACCTGCTGTGTGTTTTTCTGCTTTCTCATTTTGCTTATGTTACTGTGTTTGGGGTCTCCTTTTTGCAGGCTGCAGATTTGTAGTTCCCGTTGTTTTTGGTGTCTGTCCCCCGTGGCTAAGGTTGTTTCAGTAGGTTGTGTAGGCTTCCTGGTGGGGGGGACTAATGCCTGTGTTCTGGTGGTTGAAGCTCGATCTTGTCTTTCTGGTGGACAGGTCCACGTCTGGTGGTGTGTTTTGGGGTGCCTGTGGCCTTATTATGTTTTTAGGTATCCTCTCTGCTAATGGGTGGGGTTGTGTTCCTGCCTTGCTAGTTGCTTGGCATAGGGTGACCAGCACTGTAGCTTGCTGGTCGTTGACTGAAGCTGGGTGCTGGTGTTGAGATGGAGATCCCTGGGAGATTTTTGCTGCTTGATATTATGTGGAGCTGGGAGGTCTCTTGTGGACCCGTGTCCTGAAGTTGGCTCTCCCACTTCAGAGGCACAGCACTAACTCCTGGCTGCAGCACCAAGAGCCTTTCATCCACCCGGCTCAGAATAACAGTGAGAAAAAGTAGAAAGAAATAATTAGTAGAAGAAAGAAAGAGAGATTGAAAGAAAGGAAGAAGGGAAGGAAGGAAGGAAGAAAGAAAGAAAGGAGGGAGGGAGGAAGGATGGAAAGAAAGGAGGGAGGGAGGGAGGAATGAAAGCAAAAGGAAGAGTGAATGGAAGAAGAGAGGGAGGGAGGGAGGAAGGAAAGGAAGAAAGAAAGACAGGAGGGAGGGAGGGAGGAAGGAAAGAAAAAGAAAGTGGAAAGAAGAAGGGTGGGAGGGAGGGAGGGATGGAGGAAAGAAAAAGAAAGAAGGAAAGGAGGAGCGGAGGGAGGGAGGGAGGAAGGGAAGGGAGGAAAAAAAGAAAGAGCAGGTAAAGTAAAATAGAATAAAGTATGAAATATAGTAGCGTTATTAAAATTAAAAAGTAATTATTGAAAAAAAACACGGACCGAAAGAACCCTGGGACATATGGTGGAAGCAAAGCTATACAGAGAGAATCTTACACAGAAGATTACACATACACATTCACAAAAAGAGAGCAGGGGGAAAAATCAAAAATCTTGCTCTCCAAGTCCACCTCCTCGATTTGGGATAATTCGTTGTAAAAAGAGGAAAAAAAAGGGGGGGAAGTCTTAAATCTTGTCCTCAAGGTCCACTTCCTCAATTTGGGATGATTCGCTGTCCATTCATGCACTCCACAGACGCAGGGCACATCAAATGGACCGTGGAGCTTTAATCCGCTGCCTCGGAGGCTGCACAGAGAGATTTCCCTGTCTCTGCTCTCACAGCTCCCGGGTCTCAGCCTTGGACCTGGCCCCGCCTCTGCGCGTAGGTCGCCGGAGGGCGTCCGTTCTTCGCTCAGACAGGACGGGTTTAAAGGAGCCGCTGATTCGGGGGCTCTGGCTCACTCAGGCAGAGGGGAGGGAGGGGAATGCCCTCTCCTCGCGCACCAGGCAACAAAAGGGAAAAAAGTCTCTTGCCTCTCCGGTAGCTCCAGACCCTTTCCCCGGACTCCCTCCAGGCTAGCACTAACCCCTTCAGGGTCTCTTCCTGCTGCCAGCCCCAGACCTCTCCCTGCGCTCCGACTGAAAGCCGATACCCGAGCCTCAGCTCCCAGCCCCGCCCGCCCTGGCGGCCGAGCAGACAAGTCTCTCGGGCTGGTGTGTGCCTGAGGGCACCGATCCTCTGTGCCAAAATCTCTCTGCTTTGCCCTCCACACCCCTGTTGCTGTGCTCTCCTCCGCTACTCCGAAGCTTTCCCCCTCCGCCACCTGCAGTCTCCGCCCTCGAAGGGGCTTGTAGTGTGTAGAAACCTTCCCTCCTTCACGGCTCCCTCCCACTGGTGCAGGTCCCGTCCATATCCTATTGTCTCTGTTTATTCTTTTTTTCTTTTGACCTACCCAGGTATGTGGGGAGTTTCTTGCCTTTTGGGGGGTCTGAGGTCTTCTGTCAGCGTTCAGTAGGTGTTCTGTTGGAGTTGTTCCACGTGTAGATGAATTTCTGATGTATCTGTGGGGAGGAAGGTGATCTCCGCGTCTTACTCTTCCGCCATCTTCCTCCGGCTCCTCCTTGTTCTTCTTTCTCTAATTGCTTTAGGTGCAAGGTTAGGTTGTTCATTCGAGATGTTTCCTGTTTCTTAAGGTGGGATTGTATTGCTATACACTTTCCTCTTAGAACTGCTTTTGCTGCATCCCAAAGGTTTTGGGTCGTCGTGTCTCCATTGTCATTTGTTTCTAGGTATTTTTTAATTTCCTTTTTGATTTCTTCAGTGATCACTTCGTTATTAAGTAGTGTATTGTTTAGCCTCCATGTGTTTGTATTTTTTACAGCTCTTTTCCTGTAATTGATATTTAGTCTCATAGCATTGTGGTCGGAAAAGATACTTGATACAATTTCAATTTTCTTAAATTTACCAAGGCTTGATTTGTGACCCAAGATATGATCTATCCTGGAGAACGTTCCATGAGCACTTGAGAAAAATGTGTATTCTGTTGTTTTTGGATGGAATGTCCTATAGATATCAATTAAGTCCATCTTGTTTAATGTATCATTTAAAGCTTGTGTTTATTTATTTTCATTTTGGATGATCTGTCCATTGGTGAAAGTGGGGTGTTAAAGTCCCCTACTATGAATATGTTACTGTTGATTTTCCCTTTTATGGCTGTTAGTATTTGCCTTATGTATTGAGGTGCTCCAGTGTTGGGTTCATAAATATTTACAATTGTTATATCTTCTTCTTGGATCGATCCCTTGATCATTATGTAGTGTCCTTCTTTGTCTCTTCTAGTAGTCTTTATTTTAAAGTCTATTTTGTCTGATATGAGAATTGCTACTCCAGCTTTCTTTTGATTTCCATTTGCATGGAATATCTTTTTCTATCCCCTTACTTTCAGTCTGTATGTGTCTCTAGGTGTGTAGTGGGTCTCTTGTAGACAGCATATATATGGGTCTTGTTTTTGTATCCATTCAGCCAATCTGTGTCTTTTGGTGGGAGCATTTAGTCCATTTACATTTACAGTAATTATCAATATGTATATTCCTATTCCCATTTTCTTAATTGTTTTGGGTTCGTTATTGTAGGTCTTTTCCTTCTCTTGTGTTTCTTGCCTAGAGAAGTTCCTTTAGCATTTGTTGTAAAGCTGGTTTGGTGGTGCTGAACTCTCTCAGCTTTTGCTTGTCTCTAAATTTTTTAATTTCTCCATCAAATCTGAATGAGATCCTTGCTGGGTAGAGTAATCTTGGTTGCATGTTTTTCTCCTTCATCACTTTAAATATGTCCTGCCAGTCCCTTCTGGCTTGCAGAGTTTCTGCTGGAAGATCAACTCTTAACCTTATGGGTATTCCCTTGTGTTTTATTTGTTGTTTTTCCCTTGCTGCTTTTAATATGTTTTCTTTGTATTTAATTTTTGACACTTTGATTAATATGTGTCTTGGTGTGTTTCTCCTTGGATTTATCCTGTATGGGACTCTCTGTGCCTCCTGGACTTAACTATTTCCTTTCCCATATTAGGGAAGTTTTCAACTATAATCTCTTCAAATATTTTCTCAGTCCCTTTCTTTTTCTCTTCTTCTTCTGGAACCCCTATAATTCAAATGTTGGTGCATTTAATGTTGTCCCAGAGGTCTCTGAGACTGTCCTCATTTCTTTTCATTCCTTTTTCTTTCTTCTGCTCTGCAGTAGTTATTTCCACTCTTTTATCTTCCACCTCACTTATCCGTTCTTCTGCCTCAGTTATTCTGCTATTGATCCCATCTAGAGTATTTTTAATTTCATTTATTGTGTTTCTAAACATTGCTTGTTTCGTGTTTAGTTCTTCTAGGTCCTTGTTAACTGTTTCTTGCATTTTGTCTATTCTATTTCCAAGATTTTGGATCATCTTTACTATCATTATTCTGAATTCTTTTTCAGGTAGACTGCCTATTTCCTCTTCATTTGTTAGGTCTGGTGTGTTTTTATCTTGCTCCTTCTCCTGCTGTGTGTTTTTCTGTCTTCTCATTTTGCTTATCTTACTGTCTTTGGGGTCTCCTTTTTGCAGGCTGAAGGTTCGTATTTACCATTGTTTTTGGTGTCTGTCCCCAGTGGCTAAGTTTGGTTCAGTGTGCTGTGTAGGCTTCCTGGTGGAGGGGATTAGTGCCTGTGTTCTGGTGGATGAGGCTGGATCTTGTCTTTCTGATGGGCAGGTCCACGTCTGGTGGTGTGTTTTGGGGTGTCTGTGGACTTTTTATGATTTTAGGCAGCCTCTCTGCTAATGGGTGGCGTTGTGTTCCTGTCTTGCTAGTTGTTTGGCATAGGGTGTCCAGCACTGTAGCTTGCTGGTTGTTGCGTGAAGCTGGGTGCTGGTGTTGAGATGGAGATCTCTGGAAGTTTTTCACCATTTGATATTATGTGGAGCTGGGAGGTCTCTTGTGGACCAGTGTCCTGAAGTTGGCTGTCCCACCTCAGACGCACAGCACTGACTCCTGGCTGCAGCACCAAGAACCTTTCATCCACACGGCTCCTCAATTTGGGATGATTCGTTGTCTATTCATGTATTCTACAGATGCAGGGTACATCAAATTGATTGTGGAGCTTTAATCCACTGCTTCTGAGGCTGCTGTGTGTATAAGTTTTGAAAGAGTACAAAAATGAGTGCTATGTACCTACCAGCTAGGTTAAGAAACAGAGCATTCTTAGCTTTTTAAGATTCTGTTGTGTCATTTCCAAACTGCATCCCTTTTTCTTCCTCTTACCCATGATAGGTAACCTCTGTTTTGGAATTTGTTTTAATATTTTCTTGTTTTCCATTATAGTTTTATCACCTACATATGTATCCCTACCAATACATTGTTTAGTTTTGCCTGTTAATGAAGTTTTCTAGTTTGTGGTATTTATAATCTTCTGTGACTTGCTTTTTTGCGGGTGTATATGTTTCATTGTTTCACAGTTATACCTTTTTTCCATTTTACTATTGATAAATATTTTGGTTTCTTTTTACTGGTTTGTTTTTGATGGATTGATTGGTTTTTGTAACAGTGAGCATTTCTGCCATGAATAGTATGAACCTTTTCTTACATTACTTTTGGTGCACATGTTCAAGAGTTCCTCTAGCTTAGGATATATCCCTAAGAGAATTCTGGGTTATAAGCACTGTGCATGTTCAAGTCTACTAGATAATGAACAGCTCTTTTCCAAAATATTTTACTAATGTATACCCACTCCAACAGTGAATGAGATGTCATATTGTATATAACTTTTTTTTTAATGTGTTATAAGTCAGACTCGTTTTGAATTTATGTGGATTTTGTAACATATATCATTCATGTTTAGATTTGTTTAATTGTGGTCTAAATATGTTTAGAAGGAAATTAAGAAAAAGGATGAAGATATTCAAAGGAATTATACTTTGAGGAAAAAACGCAAAAAAGAGAAAGAAAGAGATTCCAGGAAGGACAATGAACATGACAAAAGTACCTTAAGAAAGCACGTTTATAGAGATCAGGTAAAACTTTGTAAGCTAAGCTGAAAAAAAACAAAAAACAAAAAAACAGTTTTAATTTCTTTTGGCTCTTCCCTAATATCACCTACACATATAATCTGATTTTTGTGATTGCTTGCTGTGGTAAATATAACCTGTACATCTTATGAAATGAATCTTCTTGATTTGATCTGGTGTAATATTCATAATTAACGTTATAATTAGCTTTGGTTCACAATGAAAATATTTTTACATGTGTACAGAAAGAATTTGAGTTAATAATCAGGATATTCAAATATATTTTATTTTGCCTGACTAAAACAAAAAAGAAAAGAAAGGTTCTGACAAAAGAGATTAAAATTCTTAAAATGAAAAATACATGTGTATGTAGTTTGGCTAATACATTCTAATCTAAATAATCTAAATTTTAGTTTTTTATCTTGCTTCTTCCCCGGTATAGTACAGACCATTATTAATAAGATAGCTTGTCTTTTAAACAGGATCCTTCTTGAGTTAATTTTTCTAGAGTATAACTTTATTTTACAGTATAGACAGCGTGTTTATATGTATTCAGAAGGATCTTCAGAAGAATGATAAAGGTAAATAATCATGTTTTGTGGGAACATGGCAATGAAAAAAAAAGGGGAGAGAGTTTCCAGGAAAGGTTTGGGACAGGTTAAAATAAAAAATACTTAAGAAAGTGCACATGTAGGGCTTCCCTGGTGGCGCAGTGGTTGAGAGTCCGCCTGCCGATGCAGGGGACACGGGTTCGTGCCCCGGTCTGGGAAGATCCCACATGCCGCGGAGCGGCTGGGCCCGTGAGCCATGGCCACTGAGCCTGTGCTCCGCAAGGGGAGAGGCCACAACAGTGAGAGGCCCGCCTACCGCAAAAAAAATAAAAATAAAAATAAAGAAAGTGCACATGTAAATATCAGGTAAAACTTTGCAATTAAAACATTTGGTTTTTAATTTTTAAAATTTCATTCTGTAATCTTTATGTAATATAATTGTAAGGATCTTTGCTGTGGTTAAAACTGCATGAATGTGTTCTTGTGTTGTCCATTGTGATACTTAGCATTTGTGTTGACACTCTTTAGTACATTGTCTAAAGTACTTTTTTGTGTATACAGAAAGAAATGAAGAATTCTGTTTTTGCTGATCATGCCAAAGAATCAAAAACCACGGATATCAGGACAGATGTGGATATTGCTGACATAAAAAATGCCTTAAGGAAACACATATACAGAGCTCAGGTAGAACTTGACATACTAAAAATTTTGTATAGTTTTCTCTCATTCTGTAGTGTAGCCAATGTATAATAATAGTAATAATAATAATAATGAGTCATTTTATTATTATGTTTAATATGTCTGAAAATAATTTTCTTCATTAATTTTTGGTAATAGTAATTATTGTCTGTGGACATTTAGTAAATTGCTGAATTCTCTGCCACTTATACCTCAGTGATATCACGGATAAGTTATGTGTTTTACAAACTGCTGTAACTTGTTGCTTGTTAACCTGCTATTGGAGAATGAGGGCTAGAGGATCCCCGTTTCTGTTGTCCTCGTTCAACCTCAGTCTGAGAAAGGCTTTGAGGCTCCCTGGGTTTGGGGGAAGGGCTTTTTCAGTGTTCTTGCCCTGCCCCAAGTAATAGGGGATGATCCGGGATCACCATCTCTTCCTGCCCCTCTCTGGGGGTAAAGGATTTTTTTCCTATTTCCTTATCCAGCAGGTTATGGGTTTGCATGTGTGCCCTGAGGGTAACCACAGTTGCTGCCCTTCCCACAGCAGCCGCTGTTCACGTCTCGGCCTCCGCCACTAGGGAGACTTTCTTCGGTCTCCCACCCTGTCTGTTTTCGTTTGCATGAGCACCCAATGAGGTCCGTGGAGAAGATCATGCCATTGAGTGCAAACTCCCCGCATTTTGATGATTCCCAGGGGTTCCACTTTCTCATGCTGGCCCACACTTGGCCTTTAGTAAGTGGTGAAAAATTTAAGCTGAAATCGTACCCACTGTAGTGCAGTTCTCTTCCTGCTAAACTCTCTCAGATAAATCGGTGCTCATGTCCCATGGTCCTTGGAGGCTCCTGTCTTTCTTCATATCTCTGTTATTTTGTTGCACTAAGACCTCTGCTGTCGTAAGGGTTCAGGTGAAGTTATCATTTCATAGATTTTCCATTTTTTTGTTCGTAATATGGGAAGGCCTCTCTTTTCAGCTTTCTGTATCCTAAGTGGAAGCCAAGCCTCTATCATTGTTTTAATTTGTATTTCTTCTGTTAGTAGCAAGTTTGAGCATATTTTATGCCTTCACTTGCCATTTGTGTATTTCTTCCTCTGCCAACTGCTTGTTGGTACTCTTTTCTCTATTTTTTCAGTAGGTTGTTTTATACCACTGTTTCTAGAACTCTATATAATCAGGATATTATCTCTTATTATGTTTGCAAATATTTTTCCAGTATAATCTTTTAAACAAATACAAACTTACAGGTATTTTACAATAGAGGAAGATTTTACATGTGATTATATACAAAACGTGACTACATTTTTTCTCCTGTGGAGTTTTATACAAAAGTCCATAGGAGCATTTTATAAATGCTCTCTCCATTTATATTTCTAATCATTAAAATACTAAGGACAATGGACCTCTTCAGGTCTTCAAAGTAAATATGACTTTACCTTTTACATTATTTTAATTTAGAAGGGGAAAATAGAGACTGTTCATACTCATGAGAGTGCCATTACCCTAAAATGATGGAGGTCCCTAGTTAAACATGAGAATCAGATCAATTATATCTATTAATGTCTTCCTGAATCTGTTTTGTAAGTTTGGCCAAGGTTTTATGCTTTGTAAGCTGAACTGTATTTTTTGACCTAAAAATGTTTAATTTTAATTAATGGTTTCTGTTTTGTAGGCTATAAGATACAGCTGCATTAGAATAGATAAACAACCAGTATACAATGTTGAGGTAAGAAATTTGGAGTAGGGTGCTAATGGGGGCAAAAAGAAGCTTTATGTTTTATTATTAGTTGTTTTGATATAAAGGTATGTGTTGTCAGCAAGACAAAGCTTCTTATCAAATTTGAAATGTAGTTTCTCTAATCAGAAGTGAAAAAGAAAAATAGTATTCTATCAAAGCTCCAAAAAAATACTATACAGTAATAAAAATTGATAAGAAGAACTAAAAACTTACCTTGTGCTCAGCACAGGTGAGTTATGAATCCCTATTCATACATTTCATAGGTTTCATAATTACTTCTAGATTAAATTTTCAGTGTAATATTTATGGGTGTATTATTTTCTTTATATCATTATTCATTCCTTTAAAATTGATTGTTCTAGTCCATGAGTCTTTCAGAGTATTCTTGATTCTCAACTAGGTCAAAGGAGTCACTTTTATTGTAAGAAATATTTTGACCAAGGGGGCTATATTTTGTGGAACTCTTAGAGTTATATTAATGTGCATCTTCAGAGTAATTTTATGATACTATAGCAGTTGTCACTTTTTGCAAATATTGATTCTGCTTGATGATATCTTAATATATGTAGTATATCTTAATAGGCATAGTTTGCTTATAAGTTTAAAAGAACACCAAAAAATAATTTTGCATTTAAATTAAAACTATGTGTGGTTGTACCTCCAACTGAAGTCTCATTATCAGCCAGACTTTGCAAATGCCTTTTAAAGTTTTCCTTTAGAGGTAGTGTTTCCTCTTACTATTCAAGGTGACAGAGAATAGTAAATAAAACAATAATGTATATGTTTCGCAGTGCAATTTTATTGTTGTAAAACACATTCATACAAATCATTCTTTTGGAACCACATAACAATCTAGTGAAGTAGTGAGGGTAGGGATTGTTCATTTTACAGATGAGGAAATTCAGGCTCCTTGCTAATTCAAAATTTCATCTCAGAATTTTCCCCTTCTTTTCTTTGAGTCATAGAATCTTTCCTTTCTTAGGTTAAAAATGCTGAATTTCCCAGAGGTGTATTAAATTTAATTGAAAGCCTCATAGAAGGACAGTTTTTTAAAGAAGCAATTGAGGAACTTTCCTCTTTGCAATCACATTATATCCCTCCTGTTTGCCTTCTTCACACTCTTCTGGAGAACATTCTACAGGTAAGAGAGAGCAGTCTTACGGGTTTTATAGTCTTTCAAAAAATGTTAAACTATGAACACTTTCTCAGTTTTTGTAAGTTTATAGTTTATTTTCTCTCTTCATTATTTCTTTTCCTCATTTTAATAATAAATTCAGTACCTATTTATTACCATTCCTTTTCTGTTTTTAAACTCTATACTAGGTATTACTCTGAGTGTTTTAACTTAATAGTTTCTCAGAATTTTTTTCTGTGGCAGTAAAGTATCTAACGTAAAATTCAAATTATAAGGATCTAGAATGTCATTTAGTAAATCACTCATTTGGTACATTGGTAATGATTTTTATTCATAGTATATGTAGACACTGAACTTACTTCTTGTTCCTATTGTGAAAACCAATAGGAACAGCTTTTCAAAGGTAGATTTCTAGTCATATTCTTCATCAAGGTGACAATTTGAAGAAACAACAGGTTTAAGCTATGTCAGACTAATGTTGGTGATAAGTCAGAATGTTCCATGTAAAGTTTCTTTAGTTCATTTCAGGTCACATTTGGGAACTCTTTTAATCACACTATAATCATGAGAAGTAAAATGGACATTTGATACAGATTAGTCCCAATAGCTAGGATTATCTAATATGTAGATACATATTTAGAGTGTGCATCTCTCTCAGTTGCAGTATTTAATTAGCTAAACATCATGCTTCCATCTGTTTCTTTGTCCAAACACATATTTTTGCCAAGAAAGTTAGGTCTGGGTTATAGTTTTAAACTAAATTAGCTGGTAAAACTGTACTTTTAGCTATTGTGTTTTATTTGTTTGTTTATTTTTAAATAATAGGATAACATAGATACGTTTTCTGGTCGATACTTTCATATATTGTCAGCTCTTCTTCACCTTCACCCTCCTTGGAAGTCCCCAGCCATGTCAAGATATTACTTAGAGTTGTTTCAGTGTCCAACTTGTATGAAAGGGGCATGGTCTCTAATAGAAGTGCTTATCAGGTAAGGAATTTCACATGTGAGGATGTTAAATTTCATATAGTCAGTGTTCTGCTATGTATTTTTTAGATACTGGTAAGAGAAGTACATTTCTTTTTAGAAAAAAAAATTTTGTGTGTTGTATTTATTGCAAAGGCCAAGTCTAAATTGGTCATGTTTGTCAATCATTTTATTTTAAAAAAAATGTTTAATAAATATATGAAATGGACTTACAGGAATGCCAAATCATTATTTGTTTTTATTTTATTTTTAACAAAATAAGTTTGCATATTTTAAAAGTTAAGAAAATGAATTTATTGGATATGAATATCATCAAATTTTGGTCACAACAGTATAAACATTTGTAACTGTATACAATATCTGTTTTAGTGTTTCTGTTATATTTTTTCAGCTAGAAATTTGAATTTTGAAACTGAACTTAATGTTTCCTAAATATGTCATTTCTTTCATGCCTCTGCACATGCTGTCATCTGCCTAGATCCTTCTTTTGTCTTCCATATGTTAATCTCTTCAGAAATCCCTCCTATTTCTGCTTCTTTCTCTCAAACAGAAGTAATCATTTTTCTGTGTCTTCTCTGATAGCTCTGTGTATCTGATAGCCTTCCTTTGTCTGGGAAGTACTTTATTTTTATCCAAATGTTCAGTTTTAGGGGGGTGCATAGTAGTAAGAGAAAGGATACTTGACTAGCCAGGCAAAAGCTAGATCTTTGGTTACCTCTTTGAAATCATAGGGATTTACCTACCATCTTGGTTGTGTTATATTTGAAGGAAGCTAATCAGCTAGCTAGCATGCATTTATTTATTCTTTCCAAAAAATGTTATTGCGTAGTTACTGGGAGCCAGGCATTGTGCTGTGTTTCAGGGGTAAAAAGATAAAATAACAGTTCCCACACTTTTGAAGGTGTAAACACAATTCTAACACAGTACTGTCCCAGCATAGGTGTAGGATGTGAGGATATATGGTTTACATATTTGCCATTCTTCCTAATTTAAAAATCTATTTCTTCCTTCGCTGTCATCACCTTTATTTAAAAAGCCTTCATTGCTTCTTATGTAAACTGTTGCAATATCCACTTTATTGATCTTGATCCTACTTTTTCCCTTTATCTTCCAAAGTACACCAGTATGCTCTTTCCAAAGTGGTCTTTTCATTTCCCAGATAAAAGTCCTTCAACACACATATCACCTGTAGAAAACATTTTAAATTCCTTAGCAAAACATATAAGACCCTTCATGATTTAGCCCTATGTATGTCTCCATTCTTCATCATTTTCCCAGGCGTGCCCAATGACTGAACTATTTTCATTTCATATCTCTTTGCTCTTATGTTTTATCTGTTTATATAAACCTCCATTCTTGCCACCCTATAAGTACCTGGCCTCTCCTAATTATCCTTTAAAATGCAAGTCAAATGCTGCTTCCTATCTCTTGCCCTTTCCTTTGAGTTAAGTTTTTCACTTAAATCAGCCTCTGCCTTTTTTAAAATTTATTGTGGTAACATTGGTTTGTAACATTATATTTGCTGCATGTGTACAACATTCTATTTCTATTTCTGTATACCTACAGTGTGCTCACCAGCAAAAATTGAGTTTCCATTTGTCACCATACAGTTGATCCCCTTCTCTCCACCAACCCCCCTACCCCTTCCCCTCTGGTAACCACTACTCTATTCATATCTATGTTTGTTTTGGTTTGGTCTGGTTTGCTCAATTATTTTGGTCATTTGTTTGTTTGTTTTTTATATCCCACATAAGAGTGAAATCATAGGGTATATGTCTTTCTCAGTCTGACTTGTTTCACTTAACATAATACTCTCAAGATCTATCCATGTTGTCACAAATGGCAAGATTTTTTTCTTTTTTATGTCTGAATAGTATTCCTTTTTGTGTGTGTGTGTGTGTGTGTGTGTATGTATCACATTGTGATTTATTCAGTTGTTGATGGGCACTTAAGATTGTTTCCATATTTTGGCTAGTGTAAATAATGCTGCAATAAACAGAAGAGTATGTATATCTTTTCAAATTAGTGTTCTCATATTCTTGGATAAATGCCCAGAAGTGGGATAGCTGGATCTTATGGTAGTCCTGCTCTTAATTTTTTGAGGGATCTCCATACTGTTTTCCATAGTGGCTACACCAGTTTACATTCCCACCAACAGTGTATGCAGCCTCTGACTTTCAGAAGAGTAGATGCTCAGTGTTAAACATCTCCCTCCTCAGTGCTTATAATGTCTGGAACATAACAAGTGCTTTATAAATGTTTGGATGAATTAATTGATGCTACAGGAACTGGAATTCAGGCAGCTTAAAAGTAGACTTTTTAATAAACAGATACCCAGGTTTAATTACAAAATAATTGGGTCTGTTGGGAGTCTCAGGGAAGGTTCCCAAGAAAGTGGTAGGAATACAGATGAGCTGGGTGATACTCGTCTACTTCTGAGTGTATTTTTGGGGTTTTTTGTTTTGTTTTTGGTTTTTTGGGTTTTTTTTTGCGGTACGTGAACACCTCACTGTTGCGGCCTCTCCCGTTGCGGAGCACAGGCTCCGGACACGCAGCCTCAGTGGCCATGGCTCACGGGCCCGACCACTCCACGGCATGTGGGATCCTCACAGACCGGGGCACAAACCCATGTCCCCTACATCGGCAGGCAGACCCTCAACCACTGTGCCACCAGGGTAGCCCCGTATTTTTGTTTTTATAAATTTATTTAGTTATTTATTTTTGGCTGCAGTGGGTCTTCTCTTGTTGCGGCAAGCAGGGGCTTCTCTTGTTGCAGAGCACAGGCTCTAGGCACGCGGGCTTCAGGAGTTGTAGCACATGAGCTCAGCAGTTCTGGCTCGTGGGCTCTAGAGCCCTGGCTCAGTAGTTGTGGCACACGGACTTAGTTGCTCTGCAGTATGTGGAATCTTCCCAGAGCAGGGCTCAAACCCATGTCCCCTGCATCGGCAGGCGGATTCTTAACCACTGTGCCACCGGTGGAGTCCCTGAGTGTATTTCTGAAATATTTCATAATGTGTGTTTTTAGAAAAAGAAAAAAGATACTATGGTATCCATCTCTGGCAGTTTTCAGATAGACTGAATATCTATATGGTCAAGGAGGATCTTTTAAAACAGATTTGAGCATTAAATGGATTGTTACATTTAATAGCTGTTAAGGGCCCTCCTAATCTGAGAGTGTGGTATTCAAAATAGATGGGAAAGATGGAGACAGAGGTACAGAATCATAAGTACATTGTTGGTATAATTGATAATGAAGCTGGAAGAAAATTGTAATAAATGTTGCCTGGACTATCTCTCTTAGTCCTGGAGTTCTGAGTAATTTTATGTTCTCTTTTAAAAAATACTGTAGAACTGTGCTGTCCAACCCCATAGCCACTAGCCACATGTGACTTTATTTAAATTTAATTAAGATTAAATAATTAAAAATTCAACACCTCAGTTTTGCACAAGCCACATTTCAGGTGTTCAGTAGAACATATCCATCATCATGGAAAGTTCTGTTGGATAGGACTGCTGCAGAAGATGGAAAGAAAATAAATCCTGAATTTTTAAAACTCTAAAAAAAAATAGCTCTAAATGACCTTCATTTTACTAAATAATGAAAAAGGAAATAATTTTGAGTAAGAGGAGGATTATAGAGAGTATTATAAATTGAAAGTGTAACTGGTCATTTGAATCAAAATGGTTTAATGAAATTCACAGTTTTTTTTCTTTTTCAGTGAAATAAAGAATACAAGGGGAGAGTACCAGATGGTTGTTAAACATTAACAGTCATTGAAAAATAGAGAAATTAGATCTCTATTATTAGAAAATTAACTGTCATGGGGTATTTGACAGGGTTTAATTTTTAAAGGAAGAAAATATATTATTAATAAAATTTTGTTGAAGTTGCTTTATATTTTGTTGGAGCAAGCTTTATTAAAATTCCAATGATTTTCTGAAAAAGAAATTCTTTGCTCACAAATTACTCAATGAGTTGTTGCATGTTATATAGATGTTGGGTTCATGTTTTCCAGGTCTTGCCTTTTCAGTGAAAGTTTCTGTCATCAAATTTCAGAAAATATTATTGGCTCTAAGGTGCTCCACCTGACACTGCTCAAATTTTTCTTTAATTTAGTTGAAAGTGAAGTCCGACATCTGAGTCAAAAGTAAGTTCTAATCACCAAAAAACATTTTTTCTATATATTGTCTTATGTACCATTTTTCTAATTATTTATCTACATATTTCTAAAAAAAAAACTGCTTTCTAGTTTCAAGTATATAGGTTTATTTTAAAAACATATGTCTAGATTCAGTCCTTCAGTAGCTGTAAAGGTTTGTATGCTTTTTTCATGTTTCCTTACTTCACATTTTTATTTTTCACTAACTTACACATTTGGATAGTTAAGACTGTTTTTATTTTTCAGAATTTGTATATTTTTGTATTCTTTAGTAATTGCTTAAGTAAAAAGCTATACCAGGTTTTAATACTGAATCTATAATATCTGTAAGTTCTGCATATGTTCTAAAACCTGCAGTTGCATTAGTGTGTACTTGATGATTATGTTGAAATGAAGCCATTTAAAAATTTTTGTCCTCTATTATAACTAGATATTATAATCTTTATATATTAATAGACTTTTCTGTATTCAGAAATTGCTAGAATTTTTTTGTTTTATGACAATGTTATGCCTAATAACCATAATGTTCAAATTAGCAGATATTATGCCTAATAACTGTAGTAGTCAAATTGGCATAAAGATATACTTTTCATTCATATTTTTATTAGGTTGTATGAGTGGTCAGATTCTCAGAGTCTGAAAATAACAGGAAAGGCAGTTCTTCTTGAAATCTTTTGGTCAGGAAGCGAGACCTCTGGGCTTTTAACCAAACCAGTAAATATGCTTTTGGATTGGACTATATATTCTCACAAGGAAAAATGCAAGTCTAATGATGTAAGTAGGATTAATTTACAAATGAATATTGGCCTATGGAAAAAAGTACTTCTTTGAAGTATGCGTCTTTTTTCTTCCCTTTATTCTTTGAATTACTTGAGACAAATTAACATGCTCCCGAATACATCGTTTTCTACTTCGTTTATCTAATTTTAAGGTGAAAGATTCTTGGAGGCTGGTTTCGTCATCTCACACTTGGCTGTAGTGCTACATCCACATTTGGACAGTTACTTGACCATTACTGCTAAGAAATCTATAGTTACTTACCACTCTAGATTTTTTTATTTTTGTACATTTCAGTTTTTAAGGAACTTGTGATTATACAAATTGAGTGAATCCACACAACTTTTTGGTGTACTACTAATAAAAAGTTCTACTTGTTTTTTAAAACACCTTTCTGGATGTTAAGAGTTATTTCCTGAACCATTTCTTCATAAATAGGTTTTGCTTGTTGTTAGAAAGTCAGCACGCAGTGATTTTAGTATATTATCTATAAGAAGGGTAACTGGGAAAATTAAATGCAGAAAATATGTAAAGTGCATAGCAACATAGTGCTCCATATTTTAGGTTCATAATAAGTGTTAGTCACCTTTCTTTTCAAAATGAGCTTTTGGGGACTTTATTGTTTACATTTTTATATTATATCATTAATTTCTGCTCATTTTTTAAAATTCCTTTCTTTTACTTTCTCTTCTGTCTTGAATATTTGAATCTTTTTTCTATTTAGTCTTTATTTCTAATATGTACACTTAATATAAATTGCCTTTTGAGTGGAACTTGAGATTAATTCTGCAAGTTTTGACACTTTAATCTCGGGTGCTCTTATTGTTTTTTTCAAAGTGTTTTTTATTGTCAATTACAAATTCCCCTTTGATCCAAGAAATATTTTAAAAGAGTGTTTTAAAACTTCTAAATGGGGCTTCCCTGGTGGCGCAGTGGTTGAGAGTCCGCCTGCCGATGCAGGGGACACGGGTTCGTGCTCCCGTCCGGGAAGATCCCACATGCCGCAGAGCGGCTGGGCCCGTGAGCCATGGCCGCTGAGCCTGCGCGTCCGGAGCCTGTGCTCCGCAACGGGAGAGGCCACAACAGTGAGAGGCCCGCGTACCACCAAAAAAAAAAAAAAAAAAAAAAAACAAAACTTCTAAATGGATGGCTTTTAGTTGTCAGTAGATTTTGTTTGTCTATGCTTTTGTTATTAATATCTAATAGTAAATTATAGTTAAAAAATGAGCCCTTTATGATTTCCGCTTTCTGAAATTAACTCAACTTTTCTTTTTGACCTCATATAAGATTAGAGGCCAAAATGTGTTTTCTCTGTCATTCTACATTTTTCTCTATCACCTATTAGGTCAAGCTTAAATGTTTTAATCAACTCCTCTGACTCTACCTTGGGAATTTATTCTTTTTTTTTTTTTTTTTAAACAGTGTCTGCTTTATATACAGTGATGCCTTCTTGTTATTCATGACTGATGTATCATCATAATTGCTAGCTAGGTAATATTTTCTTTGGGGATAGAAAACATAGTAGATGGAGTGGAGACCTCTGGTGTTAAATAGCCATGAAGTCTCTTCTAGCTTAAGGAAAATTCTTAGATAGTTTCTCTTCTAGTTTATTTCCTCTGATCCTTTTTCGCTCCTCTACTTTTTAAATTCCAAAGGAACTTATGTCGCACCTCCTCTTTGTATCCTCTGTGTATTTTACCCTCTCATCTATATTTTCCATTTTTTTCTATACTCGGAGTATTCTGGATAGTGTTTTCATCCAATTTCTAGTTCACTAGTCTCTTTTCAGCTGTATCTAATATGATAAACATGGCTATTGCATTTTTTATTTTTAGTATTTTTCCCAGTTTTAGACTTTTTCCTTCCAAATTACTATGATATATTTTTATGGTTTCTGGTTCCCTACGAAGTTTTCAAGGTTTTCTTTTGTCTTTGAACATGGCGATAATAGTTATTTTACAGTATACGTCTGATTATTCCGTATTCGACGTTTTTGTGAGTCAGTTTGTATTTGTTGTTTTCTGCTGTTTCCTTCTTTCATGTCTTTTATATTCTCTTGCAAGCTAGTTATGCTTGACTGTGTGCCGTAAATTGCATTTGAAAAATTATTTGTAGAAATAGTTTGTGGCAAAGACACAGAATATCTTCCTCTAGCGAAAATTTTTGTTGTCTGGTTCAAGGGTTCCTGGATAGTGAAAGTAAAGTACAGGGCCACAGATACATGTTGTTTTGCTTCTGATTCATGCTTGCTTTGAGACTGAAGCCCTGCAGGGTGTCAGCGTATTGGGCATTAGGCCTCGGGCTATGACTTTTATACTCCTTTTTCCCCTAGGCTCCAAAAACCACACTTCTGTGTATCACCTCTTTCTCTGGGGTCAGCAAATGTCCTTAGGGCAAAGTCAGCTAGCTTTGAATGCCTCACTTGGTTTTTACCTTCTCCTAGATCTTGGCTGAGCAATTCCTCTTAACTTTACTGAAGATGTTTTACATATTTTATTCAACATTTTAAGTTTTCTTCTATAAGATGGTTTATCTGAATTACCTAGGCCTCCATTATTAGAAACAGAACCCCTTACTGATTTTCAAAAATTCTATTTAGGGAGTGTGTGAGGCATTCTTTAAAGAAAACATTCTTTTCAGGGCTCTTTTTTTTTTTTTTTTTTAATTGGCATTAAAAAGGGAGGATTGTTTCTGGGTGTAACTAGATGTCTAAGCTAAAACTGATAAAATCTGATTATCATCTGCCTTTTTTCTACTGTTTAGACAATAGAATCATTAAGGATAGAAAATATTTCCTCGTTAAGGAGCATTTCTTTTTTATCCATTTGATTATATAAATGAAATTGCTCTTTTATAATTGAAAACAATAATAAAACTGATGTTTTCACAGTTTTACTAAATCACCAAAGGACTACCACAGGTAAGAATCTACTTAGGAAATACCAATGTAAATAGTAACAAATTCTTACATATTTAACTTGAAGATTTTTGTTCAGATTTATAAATAAATGTAACATATTTGTGAAGCAATGTACAATAAATTGTAGCATCAGTTGTAATACGAGAACTGGTTTTAAACTTTGCAAATTAATATTTTATTTAACATTTGAATTGCTTAAATTCATATAAACTGTTTTTTTATTGTGGTACTTTATGTGTTAGAATTCATTATTGTACTTAATTAAATCTTTTTGGCAGTTTCCAATTTCAAGAATTCCATGCATGTTCACAGACATCATTTTCTGTACTGTAAAGCATTTGTATCTTGATTTGCTTAGTTGAAGCATTCAATTTAAGTCATTAGCTAAACAGAAGTCCTCAGTTTATGCTAATATTGTTTTGTCATAATGTCAATCAGAATGTATTGCAGAGTGACACAGTGGCAATGAATTTCATTGTCATAATCTGAGAAGGCTTTGGGCTTTCCTTGGCAAAGAGCAGAGGTGGGATGTGTCAAGGTTATGGAGGAGGTACACATTTTACTAAGCTTGGTGGTTAGTTCTGCTTTTCTTTGTGGATGTCCTTAAATGCTGTTTAACCATAACCCTACAATTATTGGTAGAAATGGAAGCTAGTTCCTGTTTAAAGATAAGGAAATTGAGGCTAAAGAGTATAAGTAACTTATTCAAGGTATCACAGCTTCTTAGGGCAAAACCTTGACTAGTAGCCAAGTCTCCACTGCAACATACTTTCTCTTACTTCACATCGTCACTGTTTAAAATAGGAAGAGGCACAGTATGTACATTATGTTTGCATCTTTCTGCCAGAGGTACTAGAGGAGCAGTTTGTCATCTGTTGCTGTGGGATATTGTGGAAAGCCCTAACCTGGGAGTCAGAGGTGAAGAATCAAGTTTGTTCTGCATTATATACTGGTCAATTTTTGGAAGATTGCCAAGTTTATAAACTGAGGATTACTAGTCCTGATAGATAATAGAGAACTGTATTGACAGAATGTCTCCTAATAGCCTTTACCTATTAGAGGGGAGATGTAAGGTAAATATATGTCGTATGTGCGAATCATATCTATCTTTCATTTCTTTGTTAATTCTTAAGGTATTTATGTTCTGTTCTTCCAGCTTTAGCAAACATTTTGGTATTTCAAGAAACCTTTTCTTTTTTTTTTTTTTTTTTTGCCATTTTCCCACTAATCCACTTCCAAAGCATATATATCCACGGTGCTAGAAATAGTAGCATTGTTAAGTTACAGTGAATACAGTCCATAGCACAGTGTCTTGTTCCTATGGTTATAGTGAGTGTCATAGTTAAGAAAGTAGTGTAAAAGGATCCAAGAACCTGATTTGAAAGTATCTTTTTATATAAAAATTTTCTATGATGTATATGTGGTATGTGGTAGGTATGTTTAGCCAATGACACACAGAATAACTTTGGCAAACTTTTTCTTACCATGGTAAAGGAACTACAGTCTTTCCTTGCAGGTACTGTAAGACGTACGTATCTCTAACTGCTTAATAACAATAATTTCAAGGTGAATTGAATAGTAAGCAATATTGATACTCATTTGTGGTGTCGGGTACACGTGTACATATATTTGCATCAGGAAAGAAGGAAAGTCTTACCTGGTTGGTTTTATGTTATTTTTACTTGATAGAGTGCTGGATTGTAGTTTATATGAGGCTTAGCTCTATGTACTAACCTCATCTTCCCTATCCAGAGTCTTAGGACCAGAGAGCTGAAGTAACCCTGATTGAGATGGGGGAATACTTTGAGAAATCAAAATGTAATAGTCTCCTGCTTTCTCCCTGAGAAGTGTCATTGCTGATATTCAGATATACATTATGTTGGAAGGAACATTCTGTGGCATGGATACTGACATGATCATTTGCTAGTTTAAACAGATTTTCATTGTCCTGTTTTATGTTCTCTTGGTAAATTGAACCATGAGAAGTAAAATCTCTCAGCGTGATCATCTACATTTTGGCTTTGCAAAGAATGGAGTTGGCTTCCTGCAAAGTTCATTGAAGACTGGCTAAGACCCATACTTAAAGGAGTTATTTCTGGTCGGCTGCAAGGCTTGACACCTGTCAGGGTCCAAGGGAGGTGAGGGTATTTCCCCAGCCTGCTGATATGGCCAGTCCTGCTGCTCACTTCCCATGTCACAAAACTACAACTGCAAGGCTTAAACTCAGCCCTCTGATCAAGGCCGGAGAAGGGGTCCTGCTGACGCCCACTCATGAATCCTGACCTGACAGGATCAGACTGTGGTCAGGGTTCCATATCTTGGTCCCTGATCATATCAGAAGGGCAGTGCTTCCCTAATCATGCAGCTTAAAATCCCCTTCGTCCCGTTCTTTAGAGTCTCTCTCCCACATTCTGATATCCAGCCTTGCCAGAATACCATGTGCTACCCAACAGTATGGTAGGGCAAAAGGGGACCTAGGCACCTGCTGAGGATCCTGTCTCTGTGGGTTTTCCCTCAATAAACACTGTTTCAGCGGGCCTGATGTATGTGCTGCTTGACCATTTGTCCTTGTTTGTGCAACAACCCAAAAACAGCACTTCAGTTCTGAAATCATTTAATAGCTTCTTGCGCTAGGAATGACGCCTTAATGAAATGCTGTACATACCTATAAGAACCTTGTCTGCTGAGGGCAGGAGAAATAAATCCTATAGTCACTGAGGGTTCAAAGTGCTGGAGATTTCTCTGTCAGTAATCTCATATCAGGTATAGTATGGGGCAGAACATAGCAGTTATCTATTTGGATATCATAACATTTATTAAAACCCTTTCACATGGCTTCTCCCCAACTGTTAATTTAGTAATTTTTTTTCACGCCTCCAACACGCCTAGACAACAAATACCAAAAATACAGGAATTTCAACTAGTTTTAATGTCATTGTGGAAAAGTGTTTATGTTTAAATCAAAGGTGTTTAAAAATATTATTTTCACACCTCTTCATCTTCATAGTTTATGGATTAGAAAGATATTTTTAAACACAGTGTGAAGCATGCTTATTGTAAGCAAGGTTTGTGTGCCTTGCTGTATTTCCTACAGTAGTTTAATAACGTTAATATAGAAATGATATAAAAGAACATGTATACTTTTAAAACTGATATATATACCTCTAAGTTAGGTAATGGTATATGATATAATTTAATAATTAAAATTTGATGAGCTGATTTTTTTATTTTTTTACAACAAAGTACAATCTTGCTTGTTACAGCTTGTATGCATTGTGTTTTTCAAGTCTTTTTCTGGCGAATGCCATTTAGAGAAATGTAAAGCTTAATTTTATACATAAACAGCAGGGGTGGCTAAATCTCTTTTTTTATAGTCATATATTCTTGTTAACAGAAATCCACAGAAGCCAAGTACTTCCTCATTGTTTTAATGGAATTATTGCCTGACTAAAGCACTTGACACCATTGGATAAAGTTATCTTAAAAGTTTGTTACAAGCTAAGTCCTGGAAAATTTGTTTTATTAACTGTTTTGTCATACAGATACAGATTTAGATGTAGATATAGATCGGGAGGAAGGAGGGAAGGAAGGAGATGGAAACAGGGAATTAGTTTGCTAGGTTTCTTAAGATACCTTTTGGCATTAGCATACCCTGTTTTTTTAAATAGCTATGTTTTGCCTCAACAAGTATTCAAAATAATAGAAATAATACATTTCAGTATGTTTTAGTAATATTTTTCCGATCTCAATGTTAGGTCTTCAAACATGAACTAGCTTACTTATTGACTGGAATTCTTGGAGCAGCAATAGATTATTGGATTGTCCTTGGTCTTAAGATGGGTAGAAACGTGATGCGACACATGTCTGATGACTTAGGAAGTTACGTTTCCCTTTCATGTGATGGTAAGTGTGTCTATGTTACATGAGCCTTCTTCCCCACACACATCATTTATTATTCAAAAATAGTATTTTGATGCTTTCATAAAAATTTAATATTATAGCATGGAAAATAGTACATGGAAATAAATTATATATTTATATATAATGTTATTAATGTTTTCCTTAATCCTACAACAAAAAATTTAAATTAAGCCATTCTGTGAAAGTAAATATTTAGACAAATTTAAAATCAGTTTATTCTCTTTTCATTGAAGAGAGATTTGCTTTTTAATGTTTGGTGTTTTAGAATCTCACATGGTAGAAACTATTTTCCGTACCTTTAATACTTCTAATTGTTCATCTAGAAAGCATTATCTGTCTGTAATGTTGTCTGCGCCATATGAACAGTTTCCAGGTCTCTTCCTGCATAAATACTTAACAGTATTAAAAAATGAAAATCTTTGGATCAGAATACTTACTATGTTATAAAGCCACTTGGATTAACTTGGGCTATATCACTGGTTAAAACATTTTCCCCATGTACCTGTTGCTGCGTAATTTTTCTTATTATAACAAAAAGCTGCCATATTTCTTTTCCATTGAGTCTGGCGATCTAACAAATTAGCATGGATGAAGCAAATAAAAGTAATACATATGTATAATTTTCTCACCCTTCCTCCTCCCCGCATTATCTAATTTTAAAGTTTCCTCTAAAGTAATAGGAATATTATTTAAGCAGTATGATGACAGAACTCATTTTCACATGCTTACCTTATGAAAGGTTCTACCTAACTCTTTTGGGTCTCCAGGCTTCTATAAGATTTTATGTGTACATTCTTTTTTTTTAATATAGTTGATGTACAATATTATGTTTCAGGTGTACTATATGATTTGACATTTGCATACATTAGGAAATGATCACCACCATAAGTCTAGTATCCATCTGTCCACATACAAAGTTATTACAGTGTTATTAACATTTATGTACATTCTTAGACTTCAAAGCCAGTTTAGGGCCCTATGCATCATTTCCTTCTTCCCTCCCTTCTTTTCTTCCTTTCTAAATTTCTAAAATGAACATATTTAAAAGTAAGTGAACTTTTGTGCCTCTCAAATATAAAAGATGATTTTATATACTTAAAAATATTTTAGACTGCTAAGTAAGTATTCTGTTTTGTTACACATGTGTTTCATTGCATCTTGGTTCTATATAAAAGAAAAAGTTCTTGAATATGCTGTCAATCACTTTAATACTTTGAAAAGAGATTCTAGAATAGAAATCCAGGCTCTAACTGGGTTCAGGATTTATTCGATGATGCCCTCTGCAAAGAGAGGTCTCTTTTTATACTACTGAAGTTAGAAGATTTTTATCTAAAGCATTTTATCTTCTTTTTTTCCTCTTTCTTTTTCATTGAGCTGAGGGGTGATTACTGTTCCTTTTGTGAAGTAGCTGTCCTTTGTTGTGTGACTTTTTAACATTTCTTAGCTCAAATTCAATCTTCCTTCAGAACCCTTTCTTATCATTTCTTTCCCACCATTCCTACTAGATCTTTTTTTTTTTTTTCCTTTTTTTCCATTTTAGAAACAGCAGAATTCTGGCATTATTTGCTAGCATGGGAACTAAACGTTCGGCTAAAAGGATTCCCTGTTTTCATGCCATAATGAAACTTCTTTGAGTTTGGGGACCCCAGGATAGAATTAGCAGTGCCTTTACAGACTATCAGTGTATTTACATGTGTTGTTTCCAGTGTATATTGGTTACCTCTAGGGAAATATA
The DNA here is from genome assembly GCF_949752795.1 of Hyperoodon ampullatus. Taxonomy (NCBI): domain Eukaryota; kingdom Metazoa; phylum Chordata; class Mammalia; order Artiodactyla; family Ziphiidae; genus Hyperoodon; species Hyperoodon ampullatus. The sequence continues at coordinate 99,747,690 of NC_136917.1, read as the reverse complement.
ACTTATCTTAGCCAAATGCATGAAATAATGAGCCTTGTGTTAACAAGGTCCTACTACATGTTATACATCAGCTTTAATGCTTTCTTTACTCATAATCGAATGTCCCTTCACTTTAAAGCAAGGCATTGTTAATCCACTGTTACTCCCAGTTTTCACAAGACAAGTTTAAACTCAACAAATTTGAGCCTGTGACTGACTTAAGCTAAAATTGACTTTAATGTTACCATTGTAATCCTGTCAACAGACTGAGTGATTACTTTGCTCTTAATATGTTTGATCACTAATATTTAAAACTACAAGAGATTTAAACTATATCCCCATTTGAAATGTGTGTTTAAGCCTTTCCTTTCTCATCTCAAGGCACCACACAATTGGTTTCTTAGGCTTCCAATTAAGCCATAGATAGGCAGTTTAAAAAATTTAACATACATATCTAAAAATGGTTCAAATTAATAATCTTCATAAATTTTTGTTAGTACATCTTAATTTTTAGCCTTTGTCAAGAGATAGAAGTTTATCCTTAAGAGAGCAGTAGCTTTTCTACAGCTAATATGCAAAGTTAAACTGTATAATACAGAGCTTGTAGAATAATACACTCATCCCTACAAGTGAACCAGGTGTTCTAATAATGTCCTTTTGGTCAATATTTTGCTCTTTTGATGGAGAACCATTTCTTTTTCTCTGTAGATACTCCGTAGTTTGTATGTTTGTTTGTTTGACCATGTCTTTGCATTATTCTTCAGCTCAGTTAAACTATTATTTGCTTTTCCTAAGTCATTAGTAAGGATGTTATAATTTGGCTGTTATATAGCTTCCAGCTGAAGATACTGGTCCATCTTTCTCATTTATGACAAACGATGTTTTGGTTTTTTTCTAGTCCAAAAGTATAAAATACATATTATGATACTACTCAGATTCAGATCTATTGAATTAATTTTAGTTTAGTAAAATTGTTGTTAGTTGTTAATTGTTTTGTAGAAAATTATGGCAGAAGGTATTTCAGTAGATAAGTAAAATTCTTTCTTGTTTCCATCAGATCTCATGTCCAGCAGTCCCACATAGATGCCATTCTTTCTTGTTTCTAAACACTTTAAACAGAAAGAGTTTCCTTATATCCCTTTCTATATTTTAGCATCAAGATCTGAAATTTCTTTTTTGTGCGTAATTGAAATTCCTTATGTATTGGCTTAAACTAGGGTTGACAAACTTTTTTTGATAAAATACAAGATAGTAAATATTTTTGGCTTTTCAGCTCTATCATCTCTGTCCCAACCACTCAACTCTGCACTAAGAAAGCAGTGATACACAGTACATAAATCAACATGGCTGTGTTCCAGTAAAACTTTATTCATAAAAATAGGCAGCAAGACATAGTTTGTCAATCCTTAACTTCAGTTTATTTCTTCTCCTGTTTTCACTGGGAAGAAAACATGTCATCAGAATTTACTATAATATTTTTCACATCTTTAGAGAACTTTAATAAAGCTTCCTTTGCCTTTCTCAGGCTACGTCATTATCTTTTCCTGAGAGTTTTTCTAAACCTTTATTGGCTTTTTTTTTTTTTACTCTCTATTTTAATCCCTCTCCATGCTTCAGACCTTTTCCAAAAATATACATTTTTATAATTTGACTAATCATCTCAATCAAAATGTTTCTGTTGCCTTCATTTGCTCAACAAATTTTTATTGGCATTCTCCCAGGCATTGAGCTAAACACTTCATATACAGTGGAACAGGGAAACAAAATATGATCCTTGCCTTTTTTGGAGCTTTCCGTGGGAGACGCAGGCGGTAATTAAGTTAATGTAAATACATCATTTTAAAATGCTAAGTGCTCCAAATAAGAAAAACTAGGTGTTGGGGTGGATGAGCTTATTTTATGTAGAGTGGTCATGGAGAGCAAAACCTGAAGGATAAGTAGGAGTTTGGCAGAGTCAGGGGAAGTGTATTCCATTCAGAAGACACAACATTTACTAAAACTCGGAGATAGGAAAGAGTTGGGCCTGTTTGAAATCTTTTGATGCCTGGCTGATGACAAACAGCAAGGAGAAGAGTGGGCACAGTAAAGCCAAAAAAGTAGTAGAGGAGCTTGAGTAGGAACTTCTAAGCCCTATTTAGGGGTTAGAAACCATTTTTAAAAGGGAGTGGCATGATCTAAGTAACTTTTTTTTCTTTTTTTTGCGGTACGTGGGCCTCTCACTGCCGTGGCCTCTCCCGTTGCAGAGCACAGGCTCTGGACACGCAGGCTCAGCGGCCATGGCTCACGGGCCCAGGCGCTCCGCGGAATGCGGGATCCTCCCGGACCAGGGCACGAACCCGTGTCCCCTGCATTGGCAGGCGGACTGTCAACCACTGTGCCACCAGGGAAGCCCCTAAGTAACTTTTTTAACGATCATCCTGGCTTGGCTCTCCAGTTATTGCTATCTGCCAGTCATTCGTTAATTTATCTATTAAGTACTAAATGTTTATTCTGTGCAACCTACTAGCTGTGAGGGCAATAAAAATGATCCTGCCATTGAAGGTCTTAAAGTCCAGGGGTTAAGTTTCTTTCTTTCTTTTCTTTTTTTGGTTTAACTTTTTATTTTATGTTGGAGTCTAGTTGAGTAACAATGTTGTATTAGTTTCAGGTGTACAGCAGAGTGATTCAGTTTTACATGTACATGTATCTGTTCTTTTTCAAATTCTTTTCCCATTTAGGTTGTTACATAATATTGAGCATAGTTCCCTGTGCTATACACTAGGTCCTTCTTGGTTATCCATTTTAAATAGAGCAGTGCGTACATGTCAATCAGGGGTTAAGTTTCTTAAGTTCTCCTGTTCATCTCTTATTGATCATTCCCTTCAAGTGTGTGTTACCTGGTCATATGTGGATCCATTATAGTTTGTATTTGCTATATCTTTAAAGCTATCAAATGTTATTTCTAGATGAATAACTCAATTTAGAAGTTCCACTGTGGGATTGTTGCTTTTGAACTGTACAGTACAGGTTATTTCTGCTTTGCTTTTGCCTCTGCTTAGAGTTGATACATAAGATCAGCTGGTTGTAGTAAAGGCTGTGATAATAGATATGCTTTTTTTTAATGTGTATAACTAGAGATTTAATATTGAAAAGATCTTTTGCTGCTCATCCTTCAGTTTATTGCTTGCATAGTTTCAGATAATACTAGCAGCCTAGTAGGTTGTAAGTAGTCAGTTGTAACAAAAAGTTGTAAATAACTCCTTTCTTGTTTCCAGTTCTTATAAATTATATCTCTGAGGCCGTATTTGGACAGGATTGTTTGAATTCAGCAACCATATGTCTGTGTGGGGCTACGTGGATCTATTTAACATCTGACTGCAGCCATTTGCCCATATGGCAGTCTGCCACAAGCAAGAACCTCAGATCTCTTTAGTCCAGGCAGTTTCTTTCTTAGCCTGGCCACTGTTTATGTTTGGGGCCAGATAATTCTTTATTGTGAGGGGCTGCCCTGTGAACTGTGAATTGTAGGACAGTTGGTAGCATGCCTGGCCTTTGCCTACTAGGTTGCCAGTATATTTCTCTCCCCAGTTGTGACAACCACAAATTGCCAAATGTTCCCGGGGCAAAATTCTTCCTTAAACTGTTGTTCTTCTCCACACCCCACCCTCATCCCACCCCAACTCTCCTTCCCTCATTGAAAGTCAGGCAAGGACTGCAAGGACACCAGAGGCCCTAGCCTTTTGGGAAGGCATCTGAGACGGACAGGATTTCACTGGGTGTCTGTGAAGTCTGCTCAGCCAAGGGAACTCAGCTCCTGAGTAGAGACTTCAAATTTTAAGCTTTATATTGCTATTAAGTTTATTATTCTGTCCAATTTTTAAAATGTATTTTGACCTGTTATGTTATTTTGCTAATTTTATTGACTTTTTCTAATTCTTTATTCTTCCATTATTTGCAGTTAATTTTAATCTGCCTTATTGTATATCAACTTTTTTCATCCTGTTTTGCTTAAATTTAGCTTTTTTAGTATCCTATTGATTGATTATTCTTTACCATTCCAGTGTATTATCCATTCTGTTACTTAAGCAGAGAGTATTAATAGAGAATTCATAACATTAAATTTACAAGGGAAATAGTCACTTCAGTCCTTTATCACTTTCAATTCATGTATATATTTATGTATTTCCATATTATTGGAGAACTTGAGGATTTTAGAATGAAGAGATTTGAGACTGACTCTTGGTGTTTTTGTTGTTTGTTTTGTCATTTAAAATTATACTCCTCTCCCCCACTTGGTATAGTACTGTGGGTGCAGACTTCTAAGGAAATTCTTATGCATTCTCTTATCTTACCTTATCCCTCTTCTTTACCTTTCCTCCTTCTCTGCAGTGATAGGATTCATGGAGGTTGTTGGGGAAAAATGTCTTCCTATCAGCTCAAGACTAATCAGTGCAAATTAAATACATGTGTGCCCATTTAAAAACCGAGTACCAGTTTTCCAAAGACACAGCCCTATTGTGGGAAGAGATCTTTAACATTAATTGGAAAGTATAGTGATAAAAGTCCATGTCTGTCTATCTATTCATATATCATCTATCCATTCATGTGTGTATATATACATATATATAAAATTTCAAGCCTTTTATTTAAAATAATAAAAAGTAATGATTGTTTCAAATGTGAGAACATGCGCCGTAAAAATTTCTCTTGAAGGGCAAGGAATAGGAATATTATCTATTTTTTGTGGTTTAAAATTATGTGGGTGAATCTTACTGGTATAGGAATCATCATTTCAATGAGTAAAGTCCATGAAGGAAATAGTCTATAGAAAGAAATTTTATAAGGTGTAGCAATAACTATATTTACTTCTCTTGTTTCCTACAGACTTTTCTTCACAGGAATTAGAGATTTTTATTTGTTCCTTTTCCTCCTCCTGGCTTCAAATGTTTGTTGCAGAGGCAGTCTTTAAAAAGTTGTGCTTACAGAGTGCCATTAGTATTTCTTCTGAGCCACTCTCTCTTCAGAAAATGGTAAGCACCACTCTATTTTAGTTCTTTTAATTTAAGAAGTAAGTTTATAAATTCAATTTTTAAATATTCTTAGTTATTCTAATAATTGGACAGAGCATATGAATCATAAATCTTTCAAACATATATAAAAGCAGGTGGTTTTATTCCTCAAAATGGAATAATTAGTGAATAGAAATTTTAATTACTTGAGAGTAATTAAGAATTGGTAACAAAAATTATACAAGAATCTTTATATCACTTGCCACAGTACGTAAGATTATTATTTTGGAAAGACCTTGATCCAGAAACATTCTACATATTATTTAATGATATTTAAAAAGCAAAATTTGCAAATGATGCCAAAGGTTATTCCAGTTATCCTATGTATATACACATATAAACTTGATTTTATCCAAGGTTTTCCAGTTTTATCTTGGCTATCTTTAGCTATTATTGATATCTAATATCGCCAGCAGTTTCTTCAACAAATGAAAAATATGCTTGTTAATAATTGGTCAGATTGGACAAATACTGTTTGCAACAATCCTTGTCTTCAGTGACTTTTGCGTTCCTCATTCCGTTTATTCCAGACTTCTCTTCTGTTGAAGGAAGACATTACCAAAATGGAAATGACAAAATACCAGTTGTACTTAAACCATAAATACTAAAAATAGGCTAATTATAACAAGTTGGGCGTAAGACTCATCAAAAGAACTTTCCTAAATGAGTGTCAAATTTCAATTCAAAAAAATAATTATTTTGAAGAAGGCATTTTTCTTGTGTATGTCATATTGACTTAATGACATGGAACTAGCAGCTTTCTTAGTATTTTAGCATGTTCATATGAGATAGGGTGGCAACCATAGTGATGAAACCAAGAAAATATAACTAAATTTAATGGTGAAATGAATCAAGTAATTTATTTTTACTGTTTCCAGGTTTTTGTAGTTGAGAAAGCAATATAATATTATTTTGCAACAGGTATATTCCTATTTGCCAGCTTTGGGGAAAACTGGTGTGCATGGGACTGGAAAGATGCAGATACCAAAGAAAATAGGACAGCGGCCTTGCTTTGAATCTCAGAGGGCTTTAATTATACTGAATGGTACTAAACAGAAACAAGTTGAAGGGCTGCCAGAGTTACCGTAAGTGATGCTTATATACCAGCTATGCTTTGTTTTCGAGTACAGCTCTTCTTCTTAGGCATTTCTTGAACTGTATCTTTATCTGAGATGTTGTCTGAATTATACTGATAGCAGAAAACTGAGTTTTATACCTATAAATGCACATGATCAACATTTTCACTTTCTTTAATTCAAGGTACACACTTTCTTTCTATTAAGTCTTTTTCAAAAGAAATAAAACTCTTCATCAAATTATTGTTCCACACAATTTTTGCCTTGTGATTTAAAGTACTACTTGTATATAACATAGATGGGATTTCAGAATGCATTGCCATGTGAGATACTCTGAGTTGTTACAATAGCTTTCCCCAAATGAGAAACCTCCTCTAAAAGTATGCTATATAAAATTCAGAAAACCTGAAATCTTTTTAGGAAGAAGAGGATAGGATTAGAATATGAACATAAGAATAGGGAGTAGGGGCCTGCATTTTGATCTTAGCAGTTTGCTTTAGTCTCTCTGCCAAATATGGTTTACTTGGTCTCATCTGCTTTACTGGACATTCAATATTCATAAACTTTTCGGTGGGCTGTTGGGCGGTGCAAGGGTAATAAAATGAAAATTAATGCATAAAATTTGTTTCTGTACAGTTGAAATAAATATAAAAATAGAAAGCAGTAAAGATTTGAATGAATAAGGGGGTTTAAATTAAAAGAAGGCTAGATTTTTTTTTTTTAACTCACCATATAATTTGTGCTTCTATGCCTTGGTGAAAAACAAGCTTTCATTATGTCTTACTTTCTTTTCAGAGAGCTGAATCTTGGTAAATGTTCCTCATCATTAAAAAGATTGAAAAAGAAGTCAGAAGGAGAATTGTCGTGTTCCAAGGAGAATTGCCCCTCTTTAGTTACAAAGATAAAATTTCACAAGACTAATTTAAAAGGTATTCCAAATATCTAAATTAATTTATGCTAGGAACTTTTCGTGGTTATAGTCAGTATTTGCAAGTTTTACACACTGGCCCTGATGAATGCTTGAACTTAAATATTGGACTAGGTCCAGGAAATACCTTCCTGGAGAGCATATTATTTTTGTGAACAGCCATTTATACAAAAAAAAAAAAAAAAAAGTGTTTAATACCTGGTGTAATAGAGTTTTCCTCCCTTCTTTTCTCCACCTGCCTTTTCAGATATTAAACACTGTGTAGCTCATGTTGAGCTCATTCCAGACTTGCCTGCCTTACTTTTCTATTCCACCTCAACCTGTGCTGCTTAGGATCAGTGTCTTGTGATTTGAAAGTATAATTCAGTCTTCATCTCTTTCAGTCCTAGACGTTTTGTGAACAAAGAATGAGAAGTAGGCTATGTTACATAGCTGTGTTAAGCATATGGACTCTTTTCTTCCAGGCATTGAGCCCAGACTATGAAATGTGCTTGGCTTTTGGTTCTAACTATACTGGAACCTAAGTACCTAAAGGGATGGAGTAACAAGAATAGCGTTGTAATAATTCACTCCAGCACTTCTTTTACTTAGGTACCCCTTAACTCAAAATTATAAATTACTTCCAAGAGTCTGTATCTGGCCAAAGTAAATTGCTAAGTCTCTTGTTTATGAGCTATATTTTGTTTTTAATACAAATATTATCATTATGGCACCAAGCTTTCATCATCTTTCAACATGAGATGAGTTCATAATAGCATATCACAAACTCAAAACAACTGCCCGTTTGGCTCAAAATATGAAAAATGTATTAAATGTGAACTCAGATATTAACTTCACAAAACAGTGTCCTTTTTCTTTGTTTATTGTGTCAGAAAGTAAAATGAATATGAATGGCTTTAAGCTGAACAGCAGAAGGAACTGGAGGGAGGAAGAGAATTGAGAAATAGTAGAGAAAAACTTCGAAAGCTTTTCAATGCTTGTTAAAGAAATGTTTTGGTAGAAGTTACAGAGATAATCTGTAAAACTAAACACTAGAAAAATGTGCTACTTAGTATTTTATAGCAAAAAAGAGTTTGATTCAATATGTATTTCATTTGTTTTCAAAGCAGTTATTATGTTTTCTTAAATTCCCCTTACATCAAATTATCACTTACATCTTATTAATCTTGCTTACAGCAGAGAAGGATGTATTCAATTTTAGGAAGCAGGCACTAACTGCACCCCTCCTAGAAAAGACTTTGCCATTCTATTTGTCATTCTTGTTCAGCTTTAAATGGTACTAGGGATTTTTTTCGTGTGTGTGCATGTGCGTGTGCGTGTGTGTGTGTTTATATTAAGATTCCCCCATTTCTCCTTCTCCGTGCTGCTGTAGCCAAGCCAGACAGCCTATTGAGAAGCAGCAAACCATCTGTTAATGGATTTGAAGTTCTGAATTACACTTGAGTGTGTAGAGGCACTCATGCTTAGCCAGAAACATTCATTTGAATTAAGCTATAAATGCTGTATAAAAAAGAGCCATACATTTAACGTAGGTTCATGAATAAATTTAAGAGAGGGCAATTGCACTTTCAACTTTTATTGCTGCAAAACCCAGTATATTTGGTGTTCTCTGATCATTTGAGGGTTTTATAGCAGGATTGAAACTTCAAACCTTGAACTAGGGGGAGACAATGCCTATATTAAACCTTTAGTAGAATTTCATTGCTGAATTTCTGATAGAACAGAGAGGCTCTATGGATTGGTGGGGTTCCCTCCCCCCTCTTTTTTTAATGTGAGAGATGTTTAAACCAGTCAAAAGGAAAACTCAATAAATAATTTTCTGGCATGGGGCCAGATCTCCTAGTTCATGCCCTTTGATTATTTTCTTTACTTGATATCTTGTCCTCTCTGGAATAATCTATTAATTTTTTATGGCAGGAGAAACAGCCCTCCATAGGGCTTGCATAAATAACCAAGTGGAGAAATTGATTCTTCTTCTCTCTATGCCAGGAATAGACATCAATGTTAAAGGTAAGTTCTAAATCTTTGTTGTCTAATTCAATGTCTTAATATTTGTGATATTAAATAGTTTAATTTCAACATTAAGAAAAATCATTTAAGTATATTTACCTAACATCTTTAAAGTATTGCTAGTAGCAAAACCAAGAAATTCATCACATATTGATGTATAATAGTGCACAACCATTTTTTGACATCTATATTTTGATCAGATCCCAACATCAATATTTTAAAATAGTTTTTAATTTATTTTTTACAATTAGAAATATGATTATAACCTAGGCATTTTTATCAGAGCATTCTATTTGTATATGAGGCACTTAGAAAGTCACACTGATAAGGGAAGTAGAATATCAATACTTCACTACCAAAAGTCCTACTTTTGCTGTTTTAAAATTTGCCTTGATTTCTAATTTAGACAATGCTGGCTGGACGCCTTTGCATGAAGCCTGTAACTATGGCAACACAGTATGTGTCCAGGAAATTTTGCAACGTTGTCCAGAGGTAGATCTGCTCACTCAAGTGGACGGGGTGACTCCTTTGCATGATGCACTGTCAAACGGACATGTAGAAATTGGCAAGCTGCTACTCCAGCATGGGGGTGAGTGCATTTATGCTAAACGGGTTATGATAAATTATCCAGTTTTTTGACGAATCCCTCAGAGGTAGAAAGTATTTTATATTTTAGGCTCTATAAGGAAAGATGCCTTTATTACATTTTAATGAAAAAGTAAAGATGAAAAGTCTGCTAGAATGTAAGCACCTTTTATTTACTGAGGATAAAAGCCTTTTCATAACACGTATTTATTTATAGTATTATTAAGCCTTTTTACCTTTGTTACGAGAGTATATTTTGAATTGAGTGTGTTGGTTTTTACTATTAATCCTTTTACTTAAAGTGTGTAATGTCTGTTAACCAGCCATTTCTGAAAGCTTATTAATAAATGGATGTAAATGTTCAATTGTGAGTACTTCGGTTTTTCATTCTTGTTTCATTTCCTATATATAACTGCTAACGATTATTCTTTTTTTTAATGAGTCATTTCTTTATAGACTACAAAAAAGACATCCTGGAATAATGTCTTTTCTTCATTCACATTTTGTAGTCAGTTAATAAGTTAAGTAGGAGGACTTCCAAATGATAATAACTGTTGTGCAGAGGGTATGTGATGGAAGTAACTTGAGCTTAATTATCATCTACTGCTTTTTCTGCTGATTTCTTATCTGATCTCTGCTTTTAGAACCCTTTTTTCCACCCCCCAACTCAGTGATATTCTTCTTATATCTGAACTGAATAATATAAATTTTATATCAAAGTGTTCAAAACTGATTTGCGTTTTAAAAGGAAAAACAAAGGAAAAGTGATGACTAGCTTATAATACACAAAGATTTGTATGAATTTCCTATTACTTTTATTTGTACTAAAAATACTGTTGTACTATTTATCCAGTAATTAAAGCTATTTGATTCTGCATGAAAATAAACAGCATATTTTCTTTAGCTATCTCTTTACTATATATCTATATCTATCTGTCATCTATCTGAGGAAGGCTCTATATCATGGTAGTTTAACATGTTCGGTTATTTATAGTCTTCTCCTGCCCCCTAAAGGCCTTAGTGTGTCTGTTTTACTTATACCATTTCATAATCAATGTATTTTTCAGTTCTTATACTTTTTTTAGTATTATATGTTTACAAAACCATACTGTTATATCTCCTAAGTGTTTTAGTTTTCTACTTAACTATGTATGTGACATTCCAAGCCAATATTTGGCTTTGCTTCAGTTGGTCTAAGTGATGTAAAAGCCATTATTGTATTAAGTCCAACTTTTCAGAAGAAGAAGGCATTATACTAACCAATGTGAATTTTTTTAGGACCTTTGATGAAGAATAGTAAATTGTTGAGTTCTTTGTCCTAAGAGAGGAAATCTACTTGTATTTGCATTTATCAAGGTCCTTCGGCAATCATACAGACTTCTCTTTGCCTTAGGTATAATCTGAGTTTGGACCTGTCAAATGGTTTGACACCATCATTGTAGAAACTATATTATCTCTTCATTGTGAGTCGCTCAGTATTGAGAGCAATAATTTAAATTATGTTTCTAAAACCTTTGTTTACTTTTGGTATCTTGTGTTCATAATTTTGTTGTATTTTCTCTTTTAAACAGGAATAACTTGAAACATTTTTTTGAAATATCAACATAATGAAAATAAATCTAATTTTGATTTAGAATTTTTTCCGTAAATTATACATTAATCGTATGTCATTACTGGTTGATCTTTTACCTAAATACATTTTATATCTAGGCCACTACATATGTCTCATCAGATTCATCATTAAGAGTTTTAGCAGCTACGATCTGTAATCTCTCTGACAATAAGATCTGTGTTGTATGGTAGAATCTTCTGATTATGTCTGCTAGTACTCAAACTTTTATATCCCTTATAACATTTTTATGGCAAAGTACATAAATAATTATAGGACTTGACTGGCAGAGGTGCGAAGTACTCCTGTACTTTGCTGTGTGACCAAATACTGAGTCATTGTTATTTTGCCCCTCTCATATCATCCTTAACTACCCAGGGGATAAACTGTATCTTCAAAACTTTCTTAGTAGATGGTTAGTTGGGTGTAGCTAGCATAGATGGATGAAATCTGAGTTTGTCCCAGAGCAGTTAATATTTACTTTTTGTGAATCAGTTACCTATACTAAAACTTGAACATAAGGATAATGAAAAACGTGTTCTGTGTCTGGGCAAAGTTTTGCAGTCTGCACTGCTACCATTGCCTATTAGCAATGGAAGGGGTCAGTACTTTTTCTGCTTGTTGATATTATGAAATACCTTTAAGACTCTTATACAGAATTTAAGATAAATGTATTTTTTTAAATTTCCTCCGGGAACACTGATATTCTTATTTGAAGATGACAACTTATAAAGTTTTATCAAAGTTTTTTTTAAAATTTGTAACCATATATGTTATTTATTGAACTAAGGCATGTGCTTTTAGGCAAACCTGATTAGGCAATTGACTAGATTTTTTTTTTCTAATGCACCTTTATTAGTCAGTTAGTATATAGAACCAGTTAATTATGTCAATATAAATTACTACAAAATATGACTGTAAACTGAGCCCTGGGTGCTTTGGGGAAAAAAGGAGAGAGAAAATGGCTGTTACACTGCCAAAATAAGAATATTTAACTCTTAACATTTTGCATGTTCTTTTTCACAGGCCCAGTGCTTCTGCAGCAGAGGAATTCTAAGGGGGAATTGCCCTTGGATTATGTGGTATCATCTCAAGTCAAGGAAGAACTATTTGCTATCACAAAAATAGAAGATACAGTGGAGAACTTTCATGCACAAGCAGAGAAACATTTTTACCACCAGCAACTTGAATTTGGCTCATTTTTACTTAGTAGGATGTTGCTAAATTTTTGTTCAGTTTTTGGTTTGTCTTCAGAGCTCTTCTTAGCTTTCAGAGGATTAACTCATCTAAATGAGCTGCTTATAGCTTGTCAGAATTATAAGGAAGCCACTAGTGCTCGTACTGACTGGTTATTGGATCTTTATGCTAGAAATATAAAGACATTGCAGAAACTCCCAAATATTCTTAAGGAACTCCCTGAGAATTTAAAAGCATGTCCTGGAGTACACACTGAGGCCTTATTGGTGACATTGGAAATGATGTGTCGGTCGGTCACTGAGTTTTCATGATGATGCCAGAAAATATGGGTCAGCTTTCTAAACCTGCTCAGCTTGCTTTGTCATTTATTATGGACTTCATAGCTTATTAACAATTATTAGTTTCATTTATTTATTGACAGAATTTGCAGCCTTGCTAAATCTTAAAAGCACTTAAAGAACTTATCCAAAGCTATAGTATAGGCTTCTTTTTCCAGTGTGTAGAATTTAACTCAAAAGTAAAAAATAGTTTTGTTTGATACACATTACTTTTATTAGTCTTTATTATTTTTTGTTCTAAAAGTATTATTTATATTGTACATGTAACATTTTTAAATTTAAATATTTTTTCAAATCAAAATGTAATGTCCTCTCTTCTAGGTGTTCTGGGTCTTAGCATCATGGCAGGAATATTCATGCAAATGTGCACCTATCAACATGTAACTCCCTGTTTCTTCTCTGTAGGCTGTTGGAATAAAATACTCAGTTTTATGTGTTTCTAAAATAAACATTTCAAAATTCACAATAATATATTCTTTTGGTTTTTAAATTTAGTAAATGTGCTAATAGTTTGATCCCTTGATCTATTTTATTTTAGCAGGTCCTATAGAAAGTGTATTTCTACTCCATGTAACCACTATCCTGTAAGTGAAACATTTTGCTTCATATTGTTTTATTAAATATTAAGATTCTAAATGGTAACAAAATAAAGGATTTGAGGTTAGCCTTCAAATGTGACATCATACAACTCTCTTTTGATATTTATTGATACTTGCCAAAATATCAGAGAAAACATGACTAAGGAACATTATAATGCTCATAGAGAGTAAGGCGCTTCCCCAGATGATGTGTAAGAACACTTTTATTCCAAAGAGTAGCCACTTTACATCACTTGTGAAGGCATGTGGAATAACATTTGCTTGGTAAACTAATAAAAACATAGACTTTGACATAAGACAGACATAGTTTCAAATCCTTGTGTAATTTCTTACTAACTGAATTACAAAGCAAGTTTCTTTCTGAGCTTTGGTTTTCTTACCTGTCAAGTGGAAATAACACCAGGTATCTTGGTCATGATAGAATTAAGTTATTAGCCGTTCACCTTATATGGCACTTAATAAATGTTACTTCCTTTTGCATTCTTAACTCCTCTTTTTAGTTATAACGAATCATATAGATAGTAATTTCTTAAGTTGCTAATAATTCTAAGTTAATGAGATAATTAACTGCTAAGAAAAAGTAGATAATTAACTGCTAAGAAAAAGTAGTTTTCTAAATTAAATGTTCGCAAGAAATATTCATTTAGTTGCAATTAGTATTAATAATTCATAACTGTTCTGTCTGCCAATTTCTACAAGCCATGCTGACATGAAATATTAAACACTCAAATGCTGTTGAAGTCTCTACCTCAAGAAGGTGTCATTGCAGTTTGTACTTCTTCAAAAGTATAACTTGGCAAACAGATTACTGCTTTGTGGCCTAGTTAAAAATACCAATAAATATATATGAATTTAAACCTGCAATAAGAAACTTTATTTCCCATATTACTTATGTTTTATTTTAGAAAACATAATAATTGCCTCAAATTTATTTGAGATGTAGAGAAAGTGGAAATTTTAATAGATAAAATTCATAGACTCTCTGACCCCTGGCATTTTAGCTGTAGGCATCTCAAAGTTGCAGCCACTGAAGTGAAGAGAAGGCTGAGTAATGCTATTTATCATTGTACTCTGCCAGATTTCATATCATAGTTCAATGGAGTTGTTTTCTTAAAAAAAAAAAAAAAAAGGCCTATGAAAGCCCTTATTACAATAGAAAATAAAGCTTGGAAGGAGATTTCTGAGCTGTTAAGATTCAGCTTTCTCCATGCATAATCCACACAAATATTTGGAATATAAAAGATTTTAGAATGTTTCCTGGCAGCTTTTTAGGAAGGGTCTCTGAAGTTTTTGAGCTTACTAGTTCTTAATTTCCCTACACATAATAAAGTGGTCCAAGTATATACAATTCTTGTCATTTCATTAAGTCCAAGATAACCAGAAAAACATTTGTCCTCATATAAATCAAATGCTATATTAATCAGTGTTTTGAATTCATCGTTTCTTGAACACCTATTATGTACCAGGTGGTATGCTTGACAGGGGCTGACTACAGTAAAAGAGGAAAAGCTTACATTCTAGGAAGGTAAGTCTAGTTTTATTGTCTTCTGTATAGGCTGTTGAAGAAAATTAATTTCAGTTTGGGTGTTTCTTAAATTTACAGTAATAATTGGTGTTCTCGTTTCGTTTTAAATGTGAAGGGTCTGATAGTTTAATCCTTTGATCAGTGTGACTAGCAATTTTAGAGTGAATAGAATGTGGTGTGTGCTTTTGCAATCTTAGTGAACCCCAGTACTCATTCCTAAACACAAATGCATTAATGCTAGGATCCTTTATATAAACACTAGGCAATGTTTGCCATTTTTATTTATTCTGTTATAGAAAGTTAAATTAATACCTTCACAGGAGAAAATTTTTGATGGAATGTGCAATCCATATACATTTACACACCTTTCCAGTTAAGTGATGAACTTGATGAGAGCCTGTCACTGTTGCCCCTTAATCAGTAGAAAGGGGTCATTTTTGAGTGACATGAGGCACTCTTTCCCTCAGGCGTTTATCACGTAGCTTCCACACCAGTCGCACCTCTTGCTGACGTGGAGCTTTCAAAATTCAGAATGATAATTGTTTTTATAACAAATGTGGATTGAGTTAGAAAGGTCAGTGATGGCATTATTGGAATTACACTGTGCCTGGTGATGTCAAAACTGAAGACATGGAATAGTTAACTATTTCTTATAAATCAAATTATGTTATCAAAAAATTCACCTTGTAGGTTAAGATGAATTATGGTAGGATGATGTACTTTGGTGGTTATTTGCTCTGATACAGAATCAGAGATTATTAGACTATAAGTTAATTAGAAAAGGTTGTGGTATTGTTTTTTTAGGTTTTAAGCATACATCTTTTAGAGTACTGCAAATTGCACTAAAAGAAGACCTTTTCGGAGGAAACGAACAAGATAGTTTTAACATTATTGATTGTTAGACAGTCAAAAAAGTTTTCTCTCTTAAGTAAATGCTAATCTTTGAGAACATCCAAAATGTTATATTTTAATTCATGCTTCCCAGTTTATGAAAGTACCAAGCAACTTTCTTTCTTAGACACATGAATTTACGTGAATTGCTAGGGGGAGAACATTCTATTAAATTATTTTAAAAAGGACGTTTTCCAATCACAGATCCAAGTGATTAGCTTTTTATCACAGAGGAATTTGCTAATTAGTACTTTTGTGTTAATAAGCAAAATTACATTTTGTATTTATATTTGATGTACAAAATATTTTCTAATATTTTATGTATTTGAATTCATTACCATATGGTTTGGGTTTTGTTTGTTTTTTGGTGTAGGCATATAGTTCAAATACACTTACACTATATATTTTTGTAATCTTGAAATATAACCCTTAGCGCTAGACACGATTGATTTTTTTATAATATTGTATTTGTACTGCTGAATATATATATATTTTTTTCTTTTTTAAAACAAATATAGTGAATTATTCTGTGTTTTTAAACTACTTGCTGAATTAAGATCCAACAGTATTAAATCAACAAAGTGTAACTAGTGATTAGTTATATAAAAATAATATTCCTAATAAGTATATAATGTTATTTTTATATATTTAATTTGTAATATGTAATATTACCCTTAACATAGACCAAAAAAATTAAGTTCCTTTTTCAAACATCTATAAAGAGCTGTCTCCAGTTAAAGATGAAACATTTTCTCCAAATTTTTGTCTTTTTACTGTGGTCCCCAAATCTTTTCAGACAGTTGAACCCAGATTTGGTAAATCTAATCCTCTTCCTTTCAAAAGTATCTAAATTAGATCAAGTGAACATTAATGCATAATGGGTGTTAAACATTAATAGAGAATGACTACGTTGGAATGTATGATTTATTTCTAACAAAGAGTGGAATTTTTTTTAAATGTGCTTAGCACTTCCAGCAGGTAAATTGCACTGAACTGAAAGTCTGGAATCCAGCTTTGAATTTACACCTATTATACTATCATTTATCTTAATAACAGATGAACTGAAATTTCCAATGATTTTCCATTCTTCTGTCCTCAGATGAAATAGTCATGTTGAAAAAATCGTTAATCTTCAAGTGGTGACAGATAAAAAGAATTTAGTTTGTTGTCAGTACTTCTCAACTTAAAGGTTAGGTCAGCCATGGTTTATGTCATGACACTGATAAATTTTTCTAATGACCAGAATGGTTTGACTTGTAATAGCTTTTTGTTTTGGTTTTAAGGAATATATATCTTGGTTATCTGACTTCATCCTAAAGATGCATTTTTTTCTACTTTGCATTGTTTCTATAACAGAGACAAAATTATAGAGCAGTAAGTAATATGTGGTGTTAAAATATGCATTTTAAAGAGCTTTCCATGAAAACTTAAAAGCAGAATTGTAAAGATGAAAACTTGGCAAAGGGATGAGGGAAAATGGTGTTAGGAATCATTGTGGTTTAAAGAGGGTAAAGATTTCTAGATGCTGTTTAATATACTGAGGAGGTAGTGAAGGTATAAAATCAGAAAAAAGGCAGACAGATCTCCTCATCTCAGGAACAAACTGTCTTTGAAAATTTTGATCAATGTTCAGTAAACCAAGGGTCAAGATAAGTGTTTGGTGGAAGATTCTTTTAGTTAAAATTCACTCAAAATAAAGAATAAAAATTTTAATGGTATCATCAGAAATAGGCTATTTCGACTAGTGATATTCAGTCCTTTCTTAAAAGTTATGCAAATTTAGATTTCTCATTTCTTGTTTTCCCATGATTTTACTTCTTTTACTCTTTTTTTTTTTCAAAATACTTTTAAGTTCATACTCAGTCATGTTATTGGAGGAAATAGACTTAAAGAGAGGTTGAAAGCCATTTATAAAAAGTGGTTAAACTGGTTCCCTTAATTCCTTTTTCCTGGATTAATTTTAGTCCTTTTTAAAAAATAGAAACTATTTAAATGTAATTAAAAATTATTTTATCTAAGTAAAATTATAGAAAGGAAAAATTGTAAGCAAATCCATTGCCAATAGTGGTGTATTTCTGATAGAATTTTGAATATTTGATTTTCACTTCTCCAAGTTTCTCTGCAACATGATTTATATTTGTGTATAACACCAGTAGCCAATTTATTTTTTAAAGTAATGCTCCTAATATAAATAAGAATCAGTTTTGAAATTTTTCTAAAGTTGTCTTATTTAAACTGGCATCTACTGGACTTTTTTAAATATAAAGTGCATTTTTAAAATATGCCATTTTTCTTCAAGGTAAGGATGTAATTAAGCCTAGTATCATCTAATGCAGATCTCAAATAATACTCTTGGACTATATGCCCTTCCTTTGAAAGTAAATTTGGCTTATTTTACTGATATGCTGCTTCTGTCTTCTGTTTAAGCGTCTTCAAAGCAGTGCCTTACCATGTTGGGCGGGGTCATTACAGTTTAGTAGGATTCCTAAATTGCTAAAGTTTAAACTTCATGTAGACACCTTGTGGAGTCATGATACCATATCTTCACTATTAGCCTTTTCTGATTTTAGAAGCTTTCATGGAACCTGAAGAATTACTTGTTCTGATTTTTTTTTTTTCCAGATTCAACATCAAAAATCAGGGAGAAACTGTAAGATTAAATGATGACTACATTTATCAAAGACTGTATCTTAAATTCTTTTAAAGGGAGTTCACTACTGTGTGATTAAATTGAGAATTGTTTTCTTTTATTATAATACACCTGGAAAAAATTCCCTTCTAAATATTACTATTTACAGCATTAATTCAGATGTAAGCAGCCAGTTGTCTACTGAGAGAATTCTGAGCAAAAGTGTCTTGCCACTGTTGTCCAGAGCATATTATTTTGCACCTCTTCTGTGAAGGTGAGGAAAATGGCTTCTTGTAAGTTACTGTTTTAAGTAGTACAATTCAAAATACAATATTTTAACAATTGTTTTATATAAATACATTGGATACCTACATCATAACTACAGTACACTGGTGAGTATCACATCACTGTGTCTTTTTGGGTAGATTTCTCACTTGCTTGTCAGTGTTGTTGTCACAGTCACTGAGAAGTCCAAGTACATGTGTGTTCTTTGTATTAGCATCATAGTGCCAGAAGAATGGATGGTGTGTACCTGGTAACCCACCCTATAAGAGTTAGTATGCCTGATTCTTGGTTAAATTATCAAATGCTGGATGTTTCATGATATCCCCCCAAAAGTTTTTCTCTATTATATCTGAAAATGCTTTTTTCCATCCTACAGGGAAATTTAAAAGGTAATGTTCAGCAACTTCAAACAAATAAGACCGAATACCGCATTGATCTGTTTTAAAACTACTTCTAAAAACATACATAGTATTTTACTTTTCTGGGTGAGTTACCATGTGCTTCAGAGACCTTCCTATGGTTTGCTAGGTCTCTGTGTTAGTGAAATCTGAACTTTATAAGAGTTCCAGGACAAAGGGAAGGGGTAGGTATACCATTGTGTAAGGTTGCAGAGTTTATTAGTTCTTGACATCAATAAATTGTTTTCCATGGTTTCAATATTACAAGTTATACAAAGATTTTGACTTGTAATTGTCATAATCAGTACTGTAGGAAGAATGTTTTGCAGAAATAATGTAGAGTTTAGTTTTAAGGTTTCCAGTATTCTGAGTAGCTTTATTAAAAGAACATCTCTGAACTTGGGACAGATCTTGGCATTTCCTTCCCCCTCACCTCTCTGCTGTTGTCCAGCTGTCTTTGTAATTACTCTTGACTGTTGTCTCAGATGTGTCTTCAGTCATCAAGAGACAATTAAAAGTGGTTGGGGCCAGGGGCGCACCTTTCTCTATGCAGTTAGCATTTCCTAACTTACCGTTTGAACTCTGGCAAAGTAAAATGCCTCAAGTTGACTCGTGTCATTTTGAAGCTTGTCTTTGACCAAAATGGGGAACTAAGCCTATATTAGCATCTTGCCTCACTGGTAGCACTAACAACCTCACTCAGCCAGGTCTCCTCAGATGCATTTATTTATTCCCGAGAAAATGAGAGGTGGTTTGTAGGTTCACTCATTGACTCTCAGGTTGGTCATTCCTTTTCTCTTTTGAAAGACCATTGAAGAATCTACAGCAGGGGAGAATTACGTTGCAATTTTATTTTTGCTACAAGCTGAAAAACCTTTGGCACAGCTACTTACCTATTTCTGTTTTTCTTAATACAAATAGAGCCTTCAGCTTAATCTACTAACACCATTAATTGAGTAGAGCAGAAGAGCAGTGCCATTTTGTTACCTTTTTTTAAAATGGAGTCATAATTTTTCAGTGGCATTTGGAGACACAACCATCATATACATTAAAAAAAAAAAAAAAACCTGTCTACAAAAATACTGCTTGTGCATGCAACAGAACACTTTTTGTTGTTACCAGTTCAGAATGTGAAGGAATAGCCCAATAAATTGAAACTCATTTGAAACCAATTTGAATGATTTGATGCATCTCCCCTGACGTTTTTTGTTTTTTGGTTCTTAACCCCAGATCCCTTTGGAAAAGCACAGATAGAAACATTAAATTCCAGCAAACCTTTCACAGTGTTGTTAGTTTCTATAGCATGTGACCATTTTGGACATTTAATGGTTTTTATCTGCATAGTATTCTTACATGATGAGAAATTTTCTTTGGTATTTCTTAAATCTCAGCGATTCAGCTGGAATAAGTCTTATGATGTGACTGCCACTGTACAAATGTAGAAACTGAGGCAGAAGAGGTAACAGTTTCACCAGAAAAAAAGGATGTTTTATATTTTTTTCTTTCAGTGAGTTAACTAACACCAGTCATCCTGGGAAGGAGAATTATAATCCAAAGGAATGACACTATTGTAAGTATTCTTTTCATTATTTTTTATGTGGTTTTAATTCATACTTGACCAAGCAATTAGAAAAGGCTGATTCTAGACACTAATCAAACAAATGAATAGGCATCTGTACACAAATACACACACACACTCACACTTGACATTTAAAGCCCCAGAATTTAAGCATTAATTTAATAATAAACAGGCTTTTGCAAGAAGTATAATGGTGGCTCTCTTTACTTGTATTTCTGGAAAAGCAGCTGCCTTTTATATTTTGATTTGTTTTTAACGTTGAGTACAAAACTCAAAAATAAGCATTTAGGCATATTTAACTAGGAATAAACTGAAATTAAAGCCTTTGAGTAAGACCTGTTAATACAGAAGCAGACTCCTTTCAGCGTTAGAGACATTTAGATATTGAGATCAAAATGGGAATATGGTCCCTGGATAAGAGAACTTACTACTAAATTTTTCTTCACTTTTTTTTTTTTTTTTTTTTTTTTTTTTTTTTTTTTTTTTTTTTTTGCTATATGCGGGCCTCTCAGTGTTGTGGCCTCTCCTGTTGCGGAGCACGGGCTCCGGACGCGCAGGCTCAGCGGCCATGGCTCACGGGCCCAGCCGCTCCACGGCATGTGGGATCCTCCCAGACCAGGGCACGAACCCGTGTCCCCTGCATCGGCAGGCGGACTCCCAACCACTGCGCCACCAGGGAAGCCCTTTTCTTCACTTTTAAATAACACAATAAAATTCTATAAAAGATACTTTCAGAAACATATCAATTAAAATTTGCTCTTACTATACTTTAACTCCAGATTTGATTCTAATATGCTATCATTGGTTTGACCATTGCCTATGACAGGGCAAGTCATATAGTTGGTACTCAATAAATATATCACAGAGCAAAGTCACTTAAAGAATCTTTCAATTCAGATTATCCTAGTGTATAGAATGATTCAAAATTAATTTGGAATCCTGACAGCACCTATCAATTTGAGTCTGTGGAACAGTACCAAAATAAACAAGAAGTACCATGTTCTTTTTATAAATGGACAAAGTTCTAAATATGCATTTCTTATAAATTACCACAATTAGTGGCAATAATAGTAGTCTGGATAATGAATGACCTTCAGTGAATTTACTCACTAAAGGATATTGAGGAATATATTTCATAGTTCATATGACTACTGTATATAGCAGTCCAAATAGGTGTTAGAGTGACATCCAGTCTCTTAACATATCTTAAAATATTTATGTGTTTACAAACCTCTCAAAAACAAATCAAGCAGCTTTCAAAAGGCAAAATTGTGCCTTCGTGAGAAGGAGAAAGAACTGGTTAAAGTTCTGTTATTCACAGTCTCTTGTTTTCAGTCTGTGAGTGCAGTAGTTTGTAAAAGCAATGAAGATTCCCCTGAATATCACTTTCATGCCTCAAGATAGTTCTTACTCCTCTAGCAGTGTCACTGGATACTCACCCCTGCAAGGTGCTGCGTTTTATACAGCACGCAAGGTTTCAGGGAAAGCCTTTTTTCTTCCAAACCAAACCTGGGTTTCTTTAAGTAAAATATTATTTATATGAGACCAAAAAAAAAAGTACTGATTATTTTTAGAAAAGATTATTTTTTTATTTAATGCAGTGAATAGTCAACCTTACCATTGAACTAAACATCTGAAATTTGATAGCATGAAACAGAAATTAGTCATCTGTTAATGGTTGCTATCCACTAGGTACATCTGAGGTGTTAGAATATCAGGCTTGTAGACATTTGAGTAGACAATGTCAGCACGGAACACAAATCTCACACAAAGTATAATCAAAAGTTATTTCAAACAATTATTCCATCAGTAAACTTCCTGTAGCAACATCAACTTCATGAAGTATTACGTGTGTCTTAACAAACAATGATGGTATGCGGATGTAAGCATGTCATTATAAACATGATGCACTAAATAGAGCATATTGAGGTCAAAGCCTTTCTGTAGAAAGGGAATTTAATTGACATTCTTTCAAGCATAGTGTATAAACAGATCAAAATAGTTTTATCATAAGAAACAGTATTTAACAACATAGCTTTAAAATAAAAATACTTTAAAAATCAGCTTTGATGAGATTAAATTTATTTTTAAAGAATCTTTCTATAGAGTGAAATATATATTTCTCGCTTCTGGCTTTTCTACATTTTTCCAGCATGACCCCTACCTTCACCCTATCCCAGTCCATTGTTAATAAAGTAGTGCAAAACACTGCAGCAATTTCAACCAAGCTTAATCCCCTACCAAGTCAGGGAAGCAAGACATTCTTACCAAATTCTCTCTAGAGGTATACTCCCTTGATATACCAGGAAGTTAGGTACAAAAACTATATGAGAGTCGGGAATGCAATTTTTAAGTATAGATTCTATGGTAAGTAGTGAAACATTTTCAAAGGCAAACTCGCCCTCCCCATAAGCAGTTTATTTTACAAAATAGGTTTTCATGCATTCATATTTTCAAGAATGATTTTTTTTCTATAAATGAATGTAATGAAACACCGGCATATCACTTAGCACACTGCATTCTCCTCTATGTTAAAATTCACACTAATAACAAAAATCATAATATGCATATTAAAGCAGTTCAGTAACCTAATAAGAAAGTAGATACATTTTTTTTTCTGTGAGAACACTTGAGTATTAAATAATTTTAGATGCACAGAGGCATAATCTGACACCAAAAGCAATGTGGATTTAATTTGCTAGATTTTTGACAACTGAACTGGGTTGCTAATTTGCTAACTTGGCACAAATTAATAGTGATTGGTATAAAAATCCTTATAGGCAATCATCATTTATAAACCTGGCAGTATTTTTTGTGTAGTCCTGTAGAGATTTTAAGGTTTTAGATGGAATGATAGAAGATCTGGAAATTTTCTTTGTAGGATTTCAGTGTGTGGAAGATTCTCTTGAGGAGGTGAATATACCTTCACTCATTAGCTTAAAGTCAGCCTAGTCATATCTAAATAATTTGCACAGGAATGAATATCAGGATCCGAATCTATGGTAAGTTGTAATGCATCTGTTCCATTATTTAGGTTCTGGGATCCCTCCTCCCTTGTGAAATGTATAAAACATAGAAAACTGTAATGGATTACTTTTCAGACAAAAAATAGTCACATTAAAAAAAAACTTTAAAATCAAATTGACATTTACATTTTATGTAGATTTAATCAGCGCACAGCTGAGCATTTAATATTCTAGTTCTTACACTTGTAATTAGAGAAATGTGTATCTCCCAGTGTTACCATTCTTACATTTGTTGTTCCAATGTGTTATATTATTATCCACAGCTAACAAGGCTTTCACGCAGCAATAGCTAAACCTTTATCAAATTGATTCTGTACAATGGAAGTATATTTTCAAAGACATATGCCTTTGTACACTATTTACAAATTCTCTCAATCATGGTAAAATCGCAAAATAAATAAAAAACAGAAAGAAAGGAAATGTGGCTCAGGCTGAAGGCTTTTCCTTTTATCTTCCCAAACAGATGCTCGTCTCCTCAGTGCTGGGAGCTGGCTAGCCAAGATTGTTTTTCTTCCTTTTACATGGGCTATGAGAAGGATCTGGTTTCAGTTCTTGGTATTGCACCTGTTTAAACAGAGTTCAGAGAAAGGCTGGTCAGGTGGCCACTTTCTGGCAAAGGAAGGAAAAGCAAAGGAATTGAGAGACTATGCTTGGGGAAAAAGAAAGTGCTCGCTCTGGAAGCAGTATGCGATCTGCAGCTGGGATGCAGAAAACAATAGAATGATAGAGCAAAGAGTCAAGGGAAATCGTGCCAGAATCTACATGAGAGCCCTGATGTGAACTTTGGTAACAGGCTGAGGTCTCTATTGCCTATACCCAAGTAACATTAAAAGCAGAACCATCTCCATCTATTTTGAAGGGCCGAATAATGGTTCTCTATAATTTATTATGTGCTTGTTTAATATCAGCTTCATCTCCATCCAGCCCACTCTCATGTCTGATACCAAATCAAAAACTCAGCTGAAACAAAGGAAAAAGGTATTGCTCCAACCCAGCTTCAATAGTTTGATAAAAACATTTGTCATTTTACTCTGAAAATACTTAATGATCAATGGGCATTAATTAACCTCCAAGGCTTTCAAAGGATTGAGATATGCCCCAGTTCTCAAAAATCAGTTACTCTTTCCCCCTTCACTGATCTCTAAAACAGACATCTTTAAAACTCACTTAATTCGTGCCATTTATTTAAGGAAGTGTTTTTCTCAATGTCTGCTGGCATACTTTGCTTTCACCATCTAATATTCCTAATTCCTCCTTCAGGTGATGGTGACTTCCCTTCACAAACTCCAGCTGAACCCTGGGGGAGGACTGTCCCCCTGACACCCTGGTAGGTTCTCTATGCAATGGCCTCTCATTCCCCAATCTTCTCTGTAAGTAGTTCTAGGATAACACCCCAACTGGGCTAATTCCTGAATGGCAAAATCTTCTACAGGCTTTATTAGCTTTACTTAGCTCTTCTAAAACCTTCAAAATTAAATGGATATAAAAGTTAAAACCCAATGCCACACTACATTAAAATGATACAGGCATACCTTAGAGATATAGCATGTTTGTTTCCAGGCCACTGCAGTAAAGCAAATATTGCAATAAAGCAAGTCACATGAATATTTTGGTTTCCCAGTGCATATGAAAGTTCTGTTTATGGTATACTGAAGTCTTAAGTGTGCAATAGCATTATATCTAAAACAGCAATACCTTAATTTAAAAGTGCTTTATTGCTAAAAAAATGCTAACCATCATCTGAGCCTTCAGCAAGTATTAATCTTTTTACAATAGTAACATGAATGATCAATGATCATAGGCCACCATAACAAATATAATAATAATGAAAAAGTTCAGAACGTTTCAAGAATTACCAAAATGTGACACACAGACCCAGAGTGAGCAAATGCTGTTGGAAAAAATTGTTCCAATAGACTTGCTCAATGCGAGGTTGCCACAAACCTTCAACGTGTAAAAAAAAAAAAAAAAAGAAAAAAAAAAGATCAGTGAAGCACGATAAAATGAGCTATGCCTGTAGTTATAATAATGAAACCTACATACCACTTGCACATCTGAAGGGACTCTGGAAAGGAAGTCAAGTAGTTCATTATTATCAATTGCATATGGACTCCGCAGCTTTTTTGTAAATTTATTGATGCCTGAAAAAGTGACAGATCAAACATTGAAATCTATAAAGTTTGGAGTTCAAATACACATTTCTGGCAGAAGTGTTGTGGTGATTTAAAGATCTAGATTAAGCTGCCTTTATTTCAGCCTTGACTGAATGAACCAGTAAACCCAGTTTTCTTCCTTCCTTCCTTCCTTTCCTTCCTTCCTTCCTCCCTCCCTCCCTCTTTCCCTCCTTTCCACCTTCCCAACTCCATGGCTGTTCTGTTTTTCTCTTTGTACTTCAGTGGCTTCTTCCCAGCAGGAAAGGCTTTCTATTTGGGAAACAAAAGGCACCTGGCAAGAATGATCAATGACCTATCTTGCCTTTCCCCTCAGTGTTACAGTACTTAGAAGCTTTGCTTTAATGTTTCATCTATGATGAAACTTGTCTCCCTACATTTTGGATTGGGATTGTTTTTAAGGCAAGAAATCTGACTGACTTGTTCCCCCTTTTCAAAAGATACACTTTTTTTCTTCAGTGGTGGGGAGGTGTTGTTATTATGCAAACTAACCTGGGTTTTTGCTTTTTTTGTTTTAATTTCAAAATGACCTGGAATTTGGAAGGGTTTAACCACCAGCTTTAAAAAAATAAAAAGCTTTGAAGATGGCGACATATAAGGATCCCAAACACATCTCTTCCCACCAACATGCTGGATCTACAGCTACATATGGAACAGCTGCCTCTGAAAATAACCTAAAAATTGGCTGAGTGAGTCTACACACCGGCAATCGTGAGAAGGCCCACATCGAAGCAGGTAGGAGAGGCAGGGACACAACCACACCATAAACACCACCCCTAGCCTGAGAACCCACAATCAGGAGGGACTTCTCTCTGAGCAGTGAGGGTTTGAACCCCAAATCAGGCTTCCCCAACTTTTAAGAATTGCACCTGGAGAGATGAGCCCCCAAAACATCAAGATTTTTTTCTTTTTCTACTTTTGAGAAATAATTGACATACAAGTTTAAGGTATACAGCATGATGGTTTGATGTACACATATAGTGAAATGATTACCACAGTAGATTTAGCTAATATCCATCATCTCGTATAGATAAAAGAAAAAATTTTTTTCTCTTTTTCTGTGAGTTTGATGTTTGGGCTTTTCAGGGGTTTTATTTTTGCTTTTTTTTTTTTTTTTTTTTTCAATTCCACATATAAGTGAAATCATACAGTGTTTGTTTTTCTCTGACTTATTTCACTAACATAACACCTTCAAGGGCCATTCATGTTGCAAATGGCAGGATTTCCTTGTTTTTTTATGGTGAATAATATTTCATTGTATACCACTTCTTTATCCATTCATCCATCAGTGGACACTTAGATTGTTCCCATGTCTTGGTTATTGTAAATAATGCTGCTATGAACATGGGGGTGCAGATATCTTTTGGAGTTAGTCTTTTTGTTTCCCTTGGATAAATTCCCAGAAGTGTAATTGCTGGATCATATGGTAGTTCTATATTTATTTTTTTAAGGCCTCTCCATACTGTTCTCCATAGTGGCTGTACCAATTTACATTCCCACCAACAGTGTACAAGGTTCCCTTTCCTCTGCATCCATACCAGCATTTGTTATCTTTTTGATGATGGCCACTCTAACAAGCATGAGGTGCTATTATCTCATTGTGGTTTTAATTTGCATTTCCTTAATGACTAGGGTTATTGAGCATCTTTTCATGGATCTGTTGGCCATTTGTATATCTTCTTTGGAAAAATGTCTATTCAGGTCCCTTGCCCATTTTTAATTTTTTTTGTTATTGGATTGTATGAGTTCTTTATATATGTTGGATATTAGCCCCTTATCAGATATATGGTTTGCAAATATTTTTTCCCATTCTGTAGATTGTCTTTTCACTTTGTTAATGGTTTTTTTTTTTTTTGCTGTGCAGAAGCTTTTTGGCTCGATACAGTCCCAGTTGTTTATTTTTAATTTTGTTGTTGTGTTTTTCAAGAAATCATTACCAAGACCCATGTCAAAGAACTGTTTTCTTCCTTTTTTTTTTTTTTTTTTTTTTGCAGTACACGGCCCTCTCACTGTTGTGGCCTCTCCCGTTGCGGAGCACAGGCTCCGGACGCGCAGGCTCAGTGGCCATGGCTCACGGGCCTAGCCGCACCACGGCATGTGGGATCTTTCCGGACCGGGGCATGAACCCATGTCCCCTGCATCGGCAGGCGGACTCTCAACCACTGCGCCACCAGGGACACCCTCAAAGAACTTTTTAAAAAATGTTTTCTTCTAGAAGTTTCATGGTTTCAGGTCTTACAATCCATTTCAAGTTATTTTTTGTGACTGGTGTAACATAGGGGTCAAGTTTCATTCTTTTACATGTGACTATCCAGTTTTCCTAGCACCATTTATTGAAAAGACTATCTTTTCTCATTGAGTATTCTTAGCTCCCTTGTCAAATATTAATTTACCATATATGCTTGGGTTTATTTCTGGGCTCTCAATTCTGTTCTATTAATTAGTCTATTTGTCTCAAAACATCTAGCTTCCAAAACCAACTTGTGTGTTCAGACTCACTCTCCCCAGGGCCCAGCATGGAAGCAGCTGATCCAGGGGCAACCAGATTTTGTGTGGGAAAGGATCTTTTGCTTGTCATGAGGGGAAGGCATCTGATGCAAAACATATTCAGGGGCCTACCTGGGTACTCTTCAGGGACAGAGACTGGCAGCCACCATCTTTTTTTTTCTTTTCTGGCAGGAACCATCTCTCCCTGACTGCCTCGGTCCAGCCATTTGGTACCATCTTCATGCTCTCCCTCTGCCATGTTCCAGAGCACCAGTATCTCCCCGAAGGGAGCTTTCACATACATCTGGTGCTGAGGTTTTACATCTATGAGGCAGTTCAAGATAGTGACCTAGGATGATTGTGAACTCACCTCTTCCCATGGACACACCGACTCTACAGCTACATACGGAACAATTTCCGGTAAAAAAAAACCAAAAAACACCCCCCTGAAAACTAGCTGAGCACCTCCTTCATGTGGGGCAAATGAGAAAAAGGCTACATTCAAGTGGATAGGAGATGCTGAGAATCTCACCATAAACCCCACCCCTAGTTCAGCTACCCACCATCAGGAGGAAACTCACAAACCCGGAGCTTCTCCCTGAGTAGCCAAGAGTTTGTACACCACATAAGGCACCTCAGCTTTTAAGACCTGCACCTGAAAGTTGAGCCCTCAAGGCATCTGGCTTTGAAAGTCAATGGGCTTGCATCCATGAGACCCAAAGTGCTATAGTGAAAGGAGAATGGCTCTTAAAGAGCTCATAAGCACTCGCTCACCCCAGGGCCCAGCATAGAGGCAGCTGTTTGAAAGGTGCCCAGGTTTTATGTGAAGAAAATTCATTTCCTAATCTTAAAAGAGTTGGCTGGAGAGGCAGGGGCCTGCTGGGATACTATCTGGGGACAGAAGCTGGTGGGCCCCATTTTTGAGCTCTCCCTCTACTGCACTTCAGAGCACCAGTATCTCCTGGAGGGAAGCTTTTACCCACGTCTCGTGTTCTGGGTTTTGTGGCTGCCACCAGGGGGTACTCCTTGATTGCTTGGCTCTGGAGGCCAGGGGACTGGTGCTCCTGGGTCCCCTGGAGCTACAACATTCGAGAGACAGTTCTTGGCAGGCTACCACCCCCAGGGCACTAGACAGCAGACTGAAACACCCCAGTCTTTCCAAGAAAGAGCGCTATTTGCTTGCCCAGGAGCTTTGGCCTGAGGGGCAGGAATCTGCTCTGGCACACTTCTAGGAGCCTATGGAAGTGTTCTCAGGGAACAGAGGCCAACGGAGGCTGGTGGATGCAATCTTTGCATTCTCTCTGTGCCTTGCTCTAGCTTGCCAGTATCTCCCAGAACCTCGGCTGGTGCCCCAATTTTTGCAACTGCTCTCAGGAGACACCTCTACATTGCCTAGTTCTGGTGGCCAGAGGGGCTTATGTTTGCAGGTCCCAAAGGACTGTAACCAATAGAGAAAGAGGTCTTAAACAGCTAACACCCTCAGGGCACAGCAAGAAGTAACAGACCAAGGAGCTCAATCTCTCTGTGAAACGGGCCTATAATTTTATCATGGCAGGCTTCTAATTAAACACACATCTAAGGGCTGACTGTAAACCCTTCCAGACACCTCAGAGAGGAGCTCTTACACATGTCTGGTGCCCCAGTTTTTGCAGCTGCCACCCAGGGGATGCCCCTTGACTGCCTGACTCTGGTGGTCAGGGGCGCTGGTGTTCCTGAGTCTCAGGACTGTAACAATCAAGAGATAGTTCTCTGCAAGGTACCACCACCAGGGCACTGCACAAACAGGAGACTGAAACACACCCCAGTCTTTCTATGAAAGAGGCCTATTTGCTTGTCCTGGAGCTTTGGCCTGAGGGGCAGCTTTCAGGTTTGGCACACATCTAGGGGCCTATGCAGGTGCTCTCAGGGGACACAGGCCAGGGGATGCTATCTTTGCACTCTCCCTCTGCTTCACCACAGCTTATCAGTATCTCCCAGAAAGGAGCTTATAAACTCATCCAAAGCCCTGATTTTTGTGACTCTCACCCAGGGGACACCTCCAGATCATCTGTCTCTGGTGGCCAGCTGGGCTTACACTTGCAATCCCACTGTATATATCTGCATAATTTAAAAGCTGCTGCCTAAGGGAATGACTTTCAATTAGCCTGAATCTAGGTGCTGCCTGAGATCCTCCTGTTTGAGACACTGACAGGTCTTCACACATCCTCAACTACTGAGGGAGGGCTATTAAAAATAAAATAGGTTTGGACTTCCCTGGTGGCACAGTGGTTAAGAATCCGCCTGCCAATGCAGGGGACATGGGTTCGAGCCCTAGTCCGGGAAGATCCCACATGCCACAGAGCAACTAAGCCCGTGTGCCACAACTACTGAGCCTGTGCTCTAGAGCCTGTGAGCCACAACTATTGAGCCCGTGTGCCACAACTACCGAAGCCCACACGCCCTAGAGCCCATGCTCCACAACAAGAGAAGCCACTGCTCTCTGCAGCTAGAGAAAGCCTGCATGCAGCAACAAAGACCCAACACAGCCAAAAATAAATAAATAAATAGAATAGAATAGAATAGGCTGCTTGGACAATCACAAAGGTTTGGGAGACAACTAAGAGCTAAGGCAAGGTTGAATGATAAGGTTCATCTCCTATGCAAGACCACTACTTCAAGACTAGGAGAGGTGGCTCTTTCATATAATGCATAGAAACCAACACAGAGATTCAAGCAAAATGAGGAAAATGTTTCAAATGAAAGAACAAGATAAACCTCAGGGAGAAAAACCTTAATGAAATGGAGATGTTATTTACCTGATAAGGAGTTCAAAGTCATGCTCATAAATATGCTCACCAAACTCAGGAGGGTATGGATGAACAAAGTGAGAAGTTCAACCAAGAGATAGAACATATAAGTACCAAATAGAAGTCACAGAGCTGAAGAATAAAATAATTGAACTGAAAAATACACTAGAGGAATTCAACAGCAGACTAGATGAAGAAGAAGAAAGGATTATTGAAAATCAGAACAGCAAAAAGAAAAAAATGACAAAAAGTGAAGATGGCTTAAGGGACTCATGGGGACAACATCAAGCATACTAACATTTGCATTATAGGGAGTCCCAGCAGGGGAAGAGAGAGAGAAAAGGGCAGAAAATGTATTTTAAGAAATAATGGCTGAAAACTTCCTTAATCTGGGGAAGAAAACAGACATACAGATCCAGGAAGCCCAGGGAGTTCCAAATACGAGAAACCCAAAGAAACCCACATCGACATATAATTAAAACGTGAAAAGTTAAGGACAAGAGTCATAAAAGCATCAAGAGATTAACAACTTGTTATGTACGTGAGAACCCCCAAAAGACTATAAGCAGATTTTTGAGGAGAAACTTTGCAGACTAGAAAGGAATGGCATAATATATTCAAAGTGCTGAAAGAAAAAAGACTTCCAAGCAAGAATACTCTACTCAGCTAACTTATCCTTCAGAACTGAAAAAGAGAGTTTTCCAGACAAGCAAAAGCTAAAAGAGTTTATCATTACTAAACTGCCTTATGACAAATGTTAAAGGGACTTCTTTAAGCCAAAAGAAAGTGTGCTATAAGTAGAAAACACATGCAAGTACAAATGTCACTAGTAAAGGTAAATATATACTAAACATAGTGGATTAATCATTTATAAAGCTAGTATGAAGATTATACAACAAATATAGTAAAAATAACTATAACTACAATATTTAGTTAAGGGATACACAACAATAAAAAGGTGTAAAATGTAACATATAAAATGGGGAAATAGAGTAAAAATTTAGAACGTTCAAATGCATTCAAACTTAAGTTCTTGGGACTTCCCTGGTGGTGCAGTGGTTAAGAATCCACCTGCCAATGCAGGGGACATGGGCTCAAGCCCTGGTCCAGGAAGATCCCACATGCCACAGAGCAGCTAAGCCCATGTGCCTAGAGCCCGTGCTCCACAACAAAGAGAAGCCACCACAATGAGAAGCCCATGCACTGCAACGAAGAGTAGCCCCCGCTCGCCACAACTAGAGAGAAAGCCCACATGCAGCAACAAAGACCCAACACAGCTAAAAAAAAAAAAAATTAAGTTTTTTTTAAAAAATTAAGTTCTTGTACATAAGCCTTGTGGTAACCACAAAATAAAGCAAGAGAAGAAAAGAACAGAGGAACTACAAAACAACCAGAAAACAATTAACAAAATGGCAGTAAGTACATACCTATCAATAATTACTTTAATGTAAATGAACTAAATTTTCCAGTCAAAATACATAAAGTGGCTGAATGGATTTAAAAAAAAAAGACCCTTCTATATTGCTGCCTATGAGAGATTAAGTCAGATGTAAGGACACACACGGACTAAACATGAAGGGATAGAAAAAGATATTCCATGCAAATGGAACTGAAAGAATTCAGGGGAAGCTATACTTACATAAGACAAATAGATTTTAAAACAATGCAAATTGGAAAGGAAGAAGTAAAACTCACTATTTGCAGATGACATGGTTTTTTATATAGAGAAAATTCTAAAGACTCCACCAAAAAACTGTTAGAACTAATAAATGAATTCAGTAAAGTTGCAGGATACAAAATCAATATACAAAAATCTGTTGCATTTCTATACACTAACAATGTACTATCAGAAAGAGAAATTAAAACAATCCCATCAAAAATAATAAAATACTTAGTAACAAATTTAACCCAGAAGATGAAAAACCTGTACACTGAAAACTGTAAGACACTGAGGAAAGAAATTGAAGAAGACACAAATAAATGGAAAGGTATTCCCTGCTCAAGGATTAAAAGAATTAATATTGTTAAAATGTTCATACTACCCACAGCCATCTTCAGTTTCAATACAATCCCTTTCAAAATTCCAATGGCATTTTTAACAGAAATAGAAACAATCCCAAAACTTGTATGGAACCACAAAAGACCCTGAATTGCAAAGAAATACTAAAACAGAAGAACAAACCTGGAGCCATCATGCTCCCTGATTTCAAACTATATTATAAACCTATAGTAATTAAAACAGTATTGTATTGGCATAAAAACAGATGACATAGATCAATGGAAGAGAATAGAGAGCCCAGAAATAAGCCCATGTATATATGGTCAATTTTTTTAAATAAATTTACTTTTGGCCGCATTGGGTCTCCGTTGCTGTGCATGGGCTTTCTCAATTTGTGGTGAGCAGGGGCTACTCTTATTACAGTGTGTGGGCTTCTCATTGCAGTGGCTTTTCTTGTTGTGGAGCACAGGCTCTAGGTACGCGGGCTGTAGAGCGCCGGCTCAGTAGTTGTGGCGCACGGGCTTAGTTGCTCCGCGGCATGTGGGATCTTTCCGGACCAGGACTCAAACCTGTGTCCCCTGCATTGGCAGGTGGATTCTTAACCAATGTGCCACCAGGGAAGTCCCTGGTCAATTAATTTACAACAAAGGAGCCAAGCATATACAATGGGGAAAGGACAGTCTCCTCATTAAATGATGTTGGGAAAATTGGACTGGCACAAGCAAAAGAATGAAGCTAGACCACTATCTTATACCACTTACAAAAATTATTACCGAAAACGTACTAAGTCTTGAATGTAAGACCTGAAACCACGAAGCTCCTAGAAGAAACTATAGGTGATAACCAAAGTAAAAATAAGTGGGACTGTGTCAAACTAAAAAGCTTCTGCACAGCAAAGAAAACCATCAACAAAACGAAAAGGCAACCTACAGAATGGGAGAAAATATTTGCAAATCATATCTGATAAGGGGCTAATATCCAAAATATAGTAAAAACTTATACAACTCAATTGTCAAAAATAACAATTAAAAAATGGGCAGAGGATCCGAATAGACATTTTTCCAAAGAAGACAGATGGCCAACGGATACATGAAAAGATGCTCAATATCACTAATCATCAGGGAAATGCAAATCCAAACCACAGTGAGATATCACCTCACACCTGTCAGAATGGCTGTATCATCAAAAAGTCTATAGATAATAAATGTTGGGGAGGGTGTGGAGAAAAGGGAACCCTTGTGAACTGCTGGTGGGAATGTAAATCGGTGCAACCACTACAGAAAAAGGTATGGAGGTTCCTCAAAAAATTAAAAATAAAACTACCACTATGATCCTGTAATTTCACTTCTGGGTATTTATCTGAAGAAAACAAAAACACTAATTCAAAAATACATGTGCACCCCCATGTTCATTCAGCATTATTTATAATAGCAAAGACATGGAAACAACCTAAGTGTCCATTGATGGATGAATGGGTAGAAAAGTTATGGTATATATATGCACAATGGAATATTAGTCAGCCATCAAAAAGTTTGAAATCTTCCCATTTGTGATAACATGCATTGACCTCAAGGGCATTCATTATACTAAGTGAAATATGTCAGACAGAGAAAGACACATACTGCATATGATTTCACTTATATGTGGAATCCTTAAAAAAAACAAAAACAAAAATCAAGCTCATAGATACAGAGAACAGCCTGGTGGTTACCAGAGGCGGAGGAGTGGGAGGTGGGTAAGGGAGTCAAAAGGTACAAATTTCCAGCAATAAAGTGTCATGGGGATCTAACGTACAGCATGGTGACTCTAGTTAATACTGTACTGCACATTTGAAAGTGGCTAAAAGAGTAGATCTTAAAAGTTCTCATCACAAGAAAGAAAATATGTTTCCATTACTATATTTCTGGCATTGACATTTTTAGAAACCAATTTTCCTTTTAAATTATAAGAAATTTAAATTTAAGGCTTGCAAACAATGCTACTGTGATTGACTTACTTGGATCACTTCTTGGATTAAAATGGCCAAGAACCATTAAAAATGAGCCATACCTACCCGTGCTAAATTATTCAACAGTGAATCCTCTGTGCTACCTGAAGAGCAAATGTGGATGGGGGCAAACACAGATGAATTTGGAGCTATTATACAAAAAACAAAACAAAACCCCCAAATTTAATGAGGTAGAAATGTCAAAATAATGTATAAAACTAGAAGTACCTATTCTACATATTCTATGGAATAATGTAGAATTTCAATTGGATAAGTCTACTGTTTTAAATTTATATTGCAGTTAATAAATTACCAAGCATATTCACATAAAAATACATAAATAGCTTTTTTTGAAATCAGAGTGGTAAAAACTGGGTCACAAACTGGAGCATCTTGGCTCTTCTTCAGGGAGTTCAGCAGAATAAACTAATGCAATTATGATTTGGTCCCTGTCTCCCCATGTGAGACTCATGTCTTAAATTTCTATTTAATATTTCAGCAATCGCCTACCACTAAAGGAATACTGTTCTTTGTTTTACTTTATTTGATGAAACAAGAGACCCAAACACATTCTCTGCAAATTACGTTTAAGACAGCTTGCCAGTGAGGCCAACCCAGATTACACAGCCAGATGCCTGCCGTGGGCTCCAGTTTCTGAGAACCTGGGGAAAGGAAACCCGGAGTTCCCCACCTATCACAACTGAGATGGCAGGTCTGACCCTAAGTAGGTTAGAGGTAATAAACTGCCACACCTACCGCCCTACCTTAATTCCTTCAATAAAACAGCACCTGTTTTAAATATCAGAGGAAGGAAAGGAATGAAAGAGCATACAATAGTGACGCAAGAACATGGTGGAAATGCCTCTTCCCTTGTATAGTGAAAGCACTGTCTTAGTTGAAACTGTTTCTTTAAATGATAGAAATTAAGGCAGGAAAACATAATCATCCTTCCCTTCACCCTCCACTCCCTACCCAAGATGTAAAGGTAATGATAGTGATGATAAGGGGCAAGAGGTCGTGCTCAAGACATGACAAGATATGCCAAAAAGAATAGCGAGGTAAGGATTTTTAAACTGGAGGGCTTGGAGACATCAGACCCTTTTTCATTTTATTCCAGGATATTTCTTTAAAAGCCTTAAGAAGAAAAGAACAAAACATTCCTTTTCATCTTTTTGCTTTCAGTGTAAGCACATGTGTTCTGAAATTAAAACCCATTTTGGTTCTTTGCATTTTGTATAAGTTTAGCAGTCTCAGGTGTAATGCAGGCCAGGGGCAATAGAGAATTCTACTCCTACCCAGTCTTGTTTATATATATATATGTATATATCATTAATGTAGTTTTATGTTAGTTGGTCTTGGAGACTGAAAATTGAGTTTTCCAAACAATTGTGTCAGATAAGAGAAAGAAAAAAACCCCAAAAACCCCCAAACTATGAAGAATGCTGAAAGTACCACCTAAGTATAGTCTAGGTACATAGGAACTGTTTGCATGAAGCATAATTGCATTAGAAATTAGGACCCCCAAATATCACCTTTAAAGTGGGTTTTAACAAGAAGCATTCTTGTTTAGTACACATAAAGCAGGTTTTTTTGTTCCCAAGCAGCCTGCCAATGCCAAGGACCCTTTTCCTGCTTCCTTAAAGGTGACCTCTTAAACAGGCAGCCATATATAGTACCATGTTTATGGACATTTCCGTAAGATAAAGTACCACAGCACAAAAGCATATTGTCCTAAATGCACCATATGGATCAAAATGCCTCTGTTTATGTATAAATGGTGGAAATAAATCAGAGTGATATCTAGACAAAGCTACACTTTGATATATGAAGAATCTGCACAACTACATGTTTATAGTATGATGGAGCCTATGGTGCCAGATAAGAAAAATGCATTTGCAGATAGGCCTAAATCTTTATACTCTTGTGATTTTTAACTGACCTGTCTCTTTTCATCATGGAGTAGCTTCATGA
Organism: Hyperoodon ampullatus; assembly: GCF_949752795.1. Taxonomy (NCBI): domain Eukaryota; kingdom Metazoa; phylum Chordata; class Mammalia; order Artiodactyla; family Ziphiidae; genus Hyperoodon; species Hyperoodon ampullatus. The sequence goes on along the minus strand of NC_136917.1, from coordinate 99,710,587 downwards.
CCATAAATATAGGGAACTACTGACGGTATAACTCATCCCTTAAAAATAGTTTGTTCTTAGCAGCTATGACAGTTAAAAAAAAAAAAAAAAAAGGCTTTACTTACCCCAGACAAGGACAATGTATCTCAGCGGAATGAGGTACAGGATGAGTGTGAACGCACACAGGGCTACAATGGCCAGCCAGCTTAAGAATGGGATGGTCCAGTTGAAAGTACTGAATGAGAAATGAATACATCAGCAATCTGAGCACTTCATACTTTTTTCAAACAAAGATGAAAATAAATGTGATTCTGATTCAAAATCTGGACTAAGGATCTAGTAAAGACTGTATTTCTCTCTGGAATAGATGCCAATTGTAATAGGCTATCAGAAGACACAGGTTAGTCATAATCTGCTCAACTTCATGAACACAGGGCCCAGGTAAAGGGTGTTGACACCAACCTCTCCAGATTGTCCCAGGTGACTTAAGGGTCTAAAGTCACCACACTACTTGGGTGACTCCCCATGGTTTAAAAATCTTTTTCTACTTCTAAAACTAGTACTGAATCTTGTTTTCTCCAAATTTTCATAGAGGAGAATGCCCCTGGGCCTACCATTCTTTCTTCTATGAACTCTCACACAGGATTAACCACACTGGAAATAAAATGTTGCCAACGATCGTCCATAGATCTAAATCTTACACGGTTGTGTAAATCCTCAGAACTTTAGAAATCCTTAGAGGAATACTCACTTCCCACTTCAGTTATGTTTCAAGTGGAATTAGAAGTCAGGAAGGGGGAGTTTTGTAAAAATTCACCTGCCATCATAGCCCTCTTCCCAGAAATACATAATTAAGAAATAAAGTCAACATTACCTACCATTCTCCCTACCTTGTTGATAGCAAAGGGGAACATGGCACATGATAGATTTGTTGGGAAGACTAAAAAGGGAGTATAAGCTGGAAAAGGGTGGGTTATAACAGGGCCTGGCTGATGGCTCTGCAGTGTTTCCACACTGCTGGTGACTAATAATGTAGAGGGTCAGGGAAGGAAGCAAGACGGAGTACTGACAATGATATAACATCAGAACAAAGAACAAAAATGGGATCAATGAACAGAAGGACAGGAAGTTACAAAAGAGACAGTACTAAGATGGGAAGGACTTTAATGAGACAAAAAGAAAGAAAGATCAAGACAGAAGGCAAATGGAACGTGGAAAGACTGGGATATTTTTAGGCTTTTTGTGTAGAACATCTAATGTGAGTCTGGTAGTTTCTAAGAGAGAGTGACAAAATTATAAAGTAAACAGAACCATTCCATGGAGCCTTCGAGGTTGGGTATATAACCATATCTCCATTTATAGGCATACCATTGCCTTGAAGTTCAGCCTCCAAAGAGGAACTAACACATCTTGCTGAGTGACTCTTTAGCATAATTTAATGAAAAAAAACCAAAGAAGGTAGCAAATCTGTGTTCAAAGCCTAGATTCTGCTATGTGACTTTAGGTGGTAAACCTCTCTAAGCGTCAACCTTCCCGGTTATAAAATGGGGACAGCTTTTATTGTATCCAGGAAGACTGGTAGTGATGGCAACATGTTTATGTGAATCAAGATGAAGTTATTAGGGCCATTCAACTCTAGGAGTCTAAAGTATGGCATTTCTTCTTAGCAAGCAGTGAGAAGGGCGCCAAGACACTTCAAGAAAATATGAAATTGTACATGATATGGATAAATGTCAGTGTTTTTTATTTCTTCTAATTTCTCAGTAATGGATGCTATGCTCACTTGGGCTGGGTTTTTCCAGGGAAGTTTTTGATCCAATAAAGGATGTTTCTCAAGAGATTTTCTCATGTACTGCCCTTCAGCCTAACACTTAAGAGTTATTCCTTAGCTTTGTGGCATATGGCTTGCTTTTCATCTTTCTCTAGGTCAAATTCCTAAAAATGTTTTTTTCTAGTAAAAAAAGCCAAAGTTGGATCAATCTGGTTGTCTTGTTTTTAGTAACTCTTGGGGTCTGGCTTTGCTGTCGTGTTTTTTTTATCTCCTATGGCCAGAGTGAGTCCTATAACTGTCACCAGGCAAAGAATCATGCCTTCCCTCCTTCACTGACACCTGTAGTTCCCTTGCTTCTGCCCGCTTGTAGAGAGAACAGAAGGCTGAGGGTCTGTTTGCTCTCCTGTGGCTCAGCTCAGAGCCATCTATCACACCACTCCATGTGTGAGGGCACTGGCTCTTCACGCAGAAAACCCTCTCTCTGGGCAGCCTCACTGAAGCCCTCCCTGTGTTCTTCCTCCTCTTGGAAGGAAAAATGGCAAGGAAAACCAGTGTAGCTTTTTTCCCACGGGGAAAAAAAGACTGCCCTTTTCTTTTTCCACAGTGCATTGTGGAATCTATATCTAGAATATGATCTTAAGAGATGCAATTCAAGAAAGTTCTGGAATGATTTAGTAACAAGATGTGGTAATTATGGAGGCTTTCATTTTGTACTTAAAGATTGCTTCTGTATCTGCTTTCTGGATAGATCCATTTTATCCCGCATGACCCCAGGAGGAGCTTCTCTCTTACAGTATTTGAAAGATTACTGTGCTGAAAAGATAGCTCCTACAAGACTCACTAGATCCTATTACTGTGCTCCTGTACCTCAGCCTATACCTGCACCTCTGTCTATACCTTGAAAAGTTCACAAAATCCAGTTTTCCCCAAGGCTGGTCCACAGCCAGGATCTGGTCATTTCCTTCAACTGGCCATGGTCTTTTCCAGCCAAGCACCTGTCTGAGTCTCCTAACACCCAGAGTTACAAAGAAGCCTCTCCCCTTCAGGCATTCACAATCCTGACCTTAGAGTTGACCCAGGGTCTTCTGATATAAATGAGGTGTTTCTGTCAGGTAATCAATACACAGTGTACCTCAGAGAAAGGACAATACTCAATAGGGAAATGCCCCATTTAGAACTTCACACTCTGCTTCTGCAGATAGGTTGTGGAGAACAAGGAAACATGCTTAGAGATGTAAATAACATGGAGAAGAAGAAAAGAGAAAAGATGTGGAAATCAGTCTTTAGAAGTCTGATACTGAATGTTGCTTAGAGGCACATTTGGGAGTGAGAGGGAGGCTGTTCTGTCTGATATGATATGAAAAAGTGGAAACTCAGCACCTATGCATATGTGGAAATGTGTTAAACAAAAAATTATACAAAATAAAATGCATTATGCCTTGAAACGTGAAAGGCACCAGATGAATGACTCACACCTTTAGTTTACATAATTTACTCCTTTCAATTTCTATGTATGCCCAAGGATCTAAATCTGCAGAACACTTTTGGTTATGAATAGTAAACAATGAATAGATATATAAAACTAGGAAAATGTAGGCTTATCCAGATATACAGCACCCCTTCTTGAATAGATCATTTAGAAATCATTATGTAGGCCAATTTTCATATAGTTTAGTCGGTACGGGGCCTTACTATATTTTCTAGTAATAACTAATTATAAATCCACCTTACCATTTTTATAATTAAACAGTTGTTTTTAAATATATATTAATAAAACTATTTGAAGTAAAATGCGAGTAATATGTTTCTTAATTTTACATCAGCTCTCAATGAAGCTCTATTTCCTTGTTTAAAAAATTGTTTTGTAAATTATAAAAATTATGTATATTTTCTAAATGACAAAGTATTAGTTTATTTCATCTATAATTATGATCTCAGCTATTTAAATATACAAAATTGAAAGCATATTTTTGCAGGGTGCTATATATAGTATGATTTTTTTTAATTTAACTTTATTGATGAAATTATAACTGGACCAATAATAAAATGCAGGTGTGTCTTGATTACCTGAAATCCTCATTCAACTTGGTTTATTTTTTTCCTATCTCAATTTCATATTCTGTGTAAGAACAAAGTCTCACTGTGAAAATGTGCTAAAATTTAGGACGGTGTTATTTCTTCAAAGCTACAAGTATGACTTCTTTCCAACCAATATGTTCTAAATTTCAAGGAGGAAATTGACAGAACTTTCATAAAACCAAAGACTGGCAGAAACAAAGTAAATAATGATAAAACTGAGCAACAGACCACCCAGGAGTGTCCCCTGCCAGAAAGAATGTGGCAGTTCACCCTCTGAGAAACAAATGGACACTGTCCCACAGAAGACAAGGGCTCACATGTCAGCATCACTCACTTCTTTATCCTTTCGCCAAAGGAAGCAACTTCATCTAGGATGTTCTGGACACTGATACATACTTCCTGGATGGCATAGATTTTATTTATAAATCCCTTTTTTTCGCTGTCCTAAAATACAATAAAAAAGAGAGAGAGATTCTATATGAGTAAAGGTATCCTTGAGGGCTTGAATTCTTTTAATTGTCCCACTCTTATATTTTTAAACTTAAATGAACTTCATTTTTGCATATATATAAATGGATACGTGAAGCCCATGAAATTTTTAGGATATGAAAGGAGGTAGAGGAGGAAGAGTACTCAGCATTACGGACCTGTGCTAGTATAAAGGTGGCTGCAAAGCACAAGACTCAGATTCTGTTGCTCTTGCCCTGGCAAACAGAAACATCTCAGCCAGGGGGAGGGGAGGTATAAAGAGATCAGGTCTCAGAATGACCAAATGCGGAATCTGTGCTGACCCTGGACCTACCATGATGAGATACTTAGCAAACCCAGTTTCTTGGCCCCAGCACCCATACACCTAAGTTTGGTCTTGGCTCCAGATATTTTAATAGAAGGGAATGCTGGGTGCAAATGAGAAGACCTGTGAGCAATGAAAACTGCAAAAAAAATTTAAATAAAAAAATAACAAGGTCAACTGAAATCCAGTAAGTGGCCACTTCTAGACAGCACCTTAGGTAGATCAGATACACAGCCTGGCCCCGCCTCTTATGAATAATAGTCACATACTTCATGCTCTATTAGTCAGGGTTCTAATTAAACACCCCCCCCCACACTTTGTACTTTATTCTTCATTTTAAAGCCTGTGCTAGATTTAAGCAAATCTGGTGTGTGCTCCTGGGAATGGATGGGTGAGGACTGAGCACAAAGCACCCAGAGAGTGGTGTGAGCCTGGGAGAAATGGCCACATTTTGTAATTTTAGACCCAGAGGAAGAAACAGTGGTGCCCTTTCACGATAGAAAATTCTGCTTAGTAGCCTGGCATCACAGGCACTTGCCTAGGCTGTTTGGTGGAGACCATCCAACCCATGACTCCATTCCTCCATGCCAGCTTGAATCTCTATGGAAATGTAGATCCAATTTCATTACTTTAACTTCTTTTGAACACTTGCACACTGTGCCAGAACACTTGAGACCTCATGTGGCAGTCAGTGCTTGCTGAAAGCAGCCAGGAAGCTAGAATAATAATGTCGTCATGTTGCACATTTACATACTGACTTTCATTTTAGAAGAGTCTAAAGCACTTTGCACTGTGAACACTTGGCTGGGGCTGGCATCCTGCCACCTTAGAAACTGAGGGCAAGCGAATGACAGGTGTGTGGGCAGCCTCCGAGGACAACAGGGTACAGTGGGACTGAGGACATGGATGCCAGTTTTATAACATGATCTTTAGATACCAGTTACTTAGAGCCCTCATTTTAAATTTAATTCCCATGGGAGATATTGTCTACATTATTCATCTCACTTATACCAAAACGGACTGTAAGGCAATGAGGTAGATGAAACGCATAAGGCTCAGAGTACAGAGAACAATTACACACTCTCGGAGCCCCCACTGTCTTCAAAAGTTGCCCTTCACGTCATTACAGACATGGGTGCATCAATTTCTTGTCTTTTTTCCCTCCCCAGTAATAAAATAAAATGCACTCATTTCACCTATGTAATTGTACATTTTACAATAAAATGGATAACCAGTGGTTCCTTCTAGTTCCTTTCATAATTACAAAATTGGTCTGCTCTAATAATCTCCATGGCCTTCAATGTTCTCTCTCAAGCACCAGCTAAGTTCATTTTGTCTATGAAGTAAAGTGCTCTTACAAAATATTTTTCTACATGCAGAATAAATCAAGTTGGAGACAAAGCATGCAGATTATACAATGAAAGTTCACTGAGAATAATATCGTACCAGTTTGAAATTATGAGGTGAAAAATGTTTCTTTCACAATAGCAATAAAATATATAAAACACTTAGCCATACCTTAACAAGAAATGTACAGAATCTATATTAAGAAATTAGAGATACTATGTTTTTGCATTGGAATACTGAATATTAAAAGAATGTATACTTTTTTTTTTTCAGTTGAACAAAGGTTTAATGCAATGTCAGGCAAATCCTAATGTGTTTGGAGTGGAGTGAAATGGGGAGAACTTGATCAAGTGTTTTTAACATTTATTTGGAAGAATAAATGAATACCTATAGCCAAGTAATGTTTTCAAAAGAGAAATAATGAGAAAGCATTTATTGTACCAGATATTTAAGTAATTAAAATATGAAAGATGAGCATTGAAAGAGAGATCATTGTATGATAAAGCACCATCATAAATCTATCATAAAGAAGGAAGTATTATGTTACTGGGTAATTGTTTTAACTATTTGGGGAAAATTATATTAAATTCTGCCTTAATAAATTCTCAAACTTATTTGTAATAGCTCAAATCTACCCCAGCATCTATCTCAAACTGAGGTATCCCAAATATATACTATATTAATTTAAAAGCAAAAAGCTAAAAATGAATTATAAAAACAGAAAAAGATAGGTAACTTATTTACTGACCTTGGAATAGGAAAGAACTTCCTGAACATACAAGCAGTAGAGAAAATCACAAAGAAAAATAACTGGTAGCAAAAGTTAAATAACATTAAAAACATATCAAAAGTTATGATAAATTTAAAAGGCTAAGTGGGAAAAAAATTGCAACAAATATGACAAATGAAGGGATGGGATTACCAATATAGTCAATGAACATCTGAAACAATTTTCATTGCAGTTTTGTTTATAATAACAAAAAGAAAAATCACTAACATGTTGGGTAGAATTAATTATGTTACATACAAATGATAGACTATTAGGAAATCACAAAATATTGCTTAAAGACAGTGAAAATGCTTATGATCTAATAGAAACTGAAAAGAATGGGAAGTAAATGTGATATAAAGTATAATTCTAACTTATTTTTGAAATGAGCAGGATGGAAATAGATGAAGGGAATGTGTCAAAATATTAAAGATAATGGATGTTTACCTTCCTCATATCTTCCCGTAATATTCAAATTGTTTGCAATTAATATATTTTACTTTTATAATCAGGATAATCCCCTGATTTTCTCCAATATCATTATTAAAGTAACATGGATAGAAGACATAAATGAATCAGTATTCCCTGGGCATGATTTTACACGGTTTATCTATTTTTTCTTAATGTATTTTTTTGTATTCTAAATTATATTTAGAAAGAAGTAGAATGTAAATAGATACTCATTAAGCACCATAAAGTGCTTTTCACACAGCTCATTCAATCCTCACAACCACCCTACAACACAGATATTTTTCTCCACTTTACAGGAGAGAAAACTGAGGCTCACGGAAAAGTGACAGAGCTTGGATTAGGATTACAACCAGCCAACTCGAGTCTGTTCTCTGCACAATATACCATGTGACCTTGGGCTTCCCTGGTGGCGCAGTGGTTGAGAATCTGCCTGCCAATGCAGGGGACACGGGTTCAAGCCCTGGTCTGGGAAGATCCCACATGCCGCGGAGCAACTGGGCCCGTGAGCCACAACTACTGAGCCTGAGCATCTGGAGCCTGTGCTCCCCAACAGGAGAGGCCGCGATAGTGAGAGGCCCGCGCACCGTGATGAAGAGTGGCCCCCGCTTGCCGCAACTAGAGAAAGCCCTCGCACAGAAACGAAGACCCAACACAGCCAAAATAAATAAATAAATAGATTGTCTCCTATTTAAAAAAAAAAAAAAAATATATATATATATATATATATATATATATATATACCATGTGACCTTCCCACTCTACCCAGGAAGATTTCAGTTCCTACCCAGGATCCCAGTGAGACAAACAAGAAGAAAAGACTTGCGAACATTTAGAAATTTATTATCGTAAACACCATGATCAGCAAGAAAATGAAATCCGGAAAGTTGATTCAAAAATGGGAAGTGGAAGATATGTTAGAAACCACCAGATTTAATGTTAATAATGTCATGTGCAAATATTAAATATGGGATCTTCATTAGTAACGTGTCATCTCAGGCATCTACAAAGACTATTTTTAGTAGATTCTTTAAATCCAAGTACTGATGTTGATTATTGGCTAAAGAGTTTTTAAAAATCTGCTCACTTTTAATTTTCATTCTTTCTTCTGCACTCCCACCCCGCGCCCACTGCCCTCACCCCTGGCCACCACAGTCCAAAATAAAACAGTCTGGAGTGTTGGCAAAGTTTTCAAGTGCTTTGGGATAAAATTTTTATCTTAAAGTCTCTTTCATCAAATTCTATATTCCTCCATTGTGGTCTCCAACCAATGAAGTAATTACTCTTTATATACAGTATATGACCCAAAACTGCAATGGGTAGTGGAATTGCTCTGTGTTGCATTCCAATATTTCACACTTTTTTCACTAATGTTCAATACTTTATTAGTAGAGAATAAATCGGTACATTTCTTTTATTGTCATTTTTGCTTTCCTTTATAAACCAGCTTGGATGAAAGAAATATCATAGTGTAGTTAATCATCCAAAGGCTTGGTAGTGACAGTGTTTTTCTTAATGCATTATGAAGGTTTCTTTTGAAGATGTAAAAAGAAAGTTACCCATAAAAAAGAACTATAACTATAAATCTGAAAATGTGAGATTTATATTGTACAAGTTTTTCTAATAATTCCACATAATTTCTTAAAATCTTCTTATTTTAAATAGTCCACAAAATACCAATAACTGCACACTTGAAATATAGTGATTCTTTCATATCACCTATTTTACTATCCTGTATCACAACAGAAAGTTAACTAGATTTTTCCAAAGAAATATCTACTTCCTAGCTGTGAGATATTTAGGAAACTCTTAAAGACGTGAAGGATCAATATACACTCCTTACATATTTGGGGAATCCTGTTCACTGACTTTCAAACCAAAATGACAAGTGCTCCTATTCACTGATTCGGTTCCAAATGGGAACAAGAAGCCAACGTGATAGGTGTCAGGGTATGTGTACTGTGGGGTTGGGGTCTTCGTGCATCCAGCTGCATCCTGCCACAGTCACTGATGCCAAAGAGGTCACTGTCAGCCCTGTTGACATCATAGAAAATGAATCTCTTGGACACCTGTGCTGTATCGATCACAGCAGGTATACAGAACGTGTTTGCTCAAAGTATTGATGTTACAAAATTAATGTTATTTCACTTTCTTTCTAGGTTGAGAGTGTCTTAAGAGTGTTAAGGGAGAGAGCTATTGAGTCTTACATCAGGATGAGCATAAAACGGAACTGTCCCAGGAAACCAGAGCATATGTTCACCTTACTGAGGATTTCACAGAAGAGGCAAGGCAAATTTGCACCCCAAAGAGCTAATCTGGATCATAACTCTGCTTTTCCTTTAAAGTCTTGCTGTGTAACCTCTGGCAAAGGGGAACAGTAAGACTGATATCTGCTATGAGACATAACTGTTCTAGTTTACTGTTGACTACAGCTCTTCTGTGAGCAAACTGAACCTCACAGAGCACAAAGTGTACATTGTGTTTGGAATATGTTTAGCGTTCACGTGATTTATTTCTTATGCTAAAGATGGTTTTGGTGCACAGCTTTCTTACTTCACTCAGTAAAATGCCCTGCAAAACAGACTTCCTCTCAGATCTATGCTTCTAACCTATGGAAATAGTAGCCATGAGGTATAGATTGAATAAAGGCACACGAAGTAATGAAATGTTTTCTCTGTGCCAATATTCCTTCTTTTTCAGATACAGATTTCAGCCTGAAATCTAGAGCACTGAAATTCTCCCAGAGAGCAACTTAACAACTCACAGAGACTCTCGACTACTGAATCTTATCTCAGTGTCTTACACAGTTTTTATGATATCAAATCTTACCCAGGTTACTGGGTGCCTTGGCTCTTTTCCTGATAGTAACCTTGAAAATAGGAACCCTCCATTGAAACATTAAAGGATTCTGAGATATGGTTAAGGTTAAGAAGACAGATGGAGACCATTTAAGACAGTATATTTTCTCTTAAAAAATAAAACAGATCTCAAAAACATTTACATTTCAGGGTTATAAAGAGGACTAAGTTAAGTAAGATAAGCCATGTAGAGCTCTTAGTACAATGCCTGGTACAAATAACTATTAGTAGTAGTAGTAGTAGTAGTAATAAAACTATGTATACAATTCCTTATTAAGAGAATTCAAGTTATTTTTATCTATTTTTGCTCATATTAAAAACAAAATTTTGAAATATAAGAGAGAATTCCTAAATATATGAAACCTTTTAGGCATGTTTAGTTTTGCCCCAGATGACTTAGTGTTAACTTGTCAGTTTCCATTTTAGAAAATGGTATTAGATTCTTTATAATGTTACATTGAGAAGACTTTTTTTCCCCTTCTGCTGACTTGACACATTTTTCTAATCCAGAATGAGTATTTACCTCATCTTAATTTTTTGCTTCCTCTGTTCAAGGTACTAAGCTTTTCAGTACTCATTTTCTACAGTACAATTTTTAATCGCATTTAGTTGTGCCTTGCCCCATTAATTTAATGTTATGCTTTTTGCACGTAACTTTAAAGGTGATGGTAAAATGACAAAAATTTGGAAAGAGGTATCCCCTGGGCTAGGCAATGTAAACAACAGGCATTTAAAAATGGCAGCTGGCACTCTTAAGCATATGATGAAAGCCAGGAAAGAAAGAATGGAAGGAAAGGAAGGGAAAAGAAAGGGAGGAAAGAAGGAAGGAAGGAAGGAAGGAAGGGAGGGAGGGAGGGAGAGAGAGAGAGAGAGAAATAAATAAATAAAAAGAAAGAAAGAAAAAGAAAGAAAGAAAGAAAAGAAAGAAAGGGAAAGGAAGAGGAAGGGAGGGAGGAAGGTGAAGGAAAAGAAGAAAGAAAGAAGGGAAGGAAGGGAGGAAGGGAGGAAGGAAGAAGGAGCAAGAAGAGAGAGGAGGAAACTGAGGGAAAGAGAAAGTGGAAGGGGGAGAGGAAAACCTGAAGAGGAGACACCACATGGGATGGAAGGAGGCGGGGGAGGAGATGGAGAGAGCCGGGGAGGTGAATATGAGGAAGGGAAGGAACATATCTTCTATCAGAAACGAAAATGACTTGAAGCCAAGGCAAAAATAAAACTTGTTGACTACTCATGTTAAGTTCTAATTAAGCAAAAATAATTATCTGTAAAAGGCTATACATAAAATGTTAAATTTCCATTAAATATAAATGTAGATAAACCTTACAGAAAGCACCCAGGGGATGCAGATGTACTTGTTGTCAGGGGGGAGAGAGCTCCCTGGAGCTAAATTTCTTGCCTGACAAAGCCCTCATCATGTAGACCCTAAGGGATTTGCCTATCTCCCTCTTCCTAATGATTTAAGAAAACTCCTTATAACTGCCCTGATAGTTCTTGAAAGCTCTTGCAAGATTAGGACTATATATCAGTATCAAAACCTTTGACTTAATCTCCTTGCCAGCAGGCAGGAAATACGCTTTCCAGAGAGCGTTCTACAGATGATCCCCTCTCAAGGCTTTCTGTCCCAGGAGAAACTCTGCTTTCAGATGGACTCTCAAGTGCAAGGGCCTGACCTTGATTGAAGCCACACCAGAAGCTGTGAGGCTGCTGTTCCCAAGTAACCAGACAGGAAAATAAGTGACAGAGTATACTTTCACCCAGGACAGTACAATACAAGTGTTGAGATAAAAATTCTGTAAAGTCCAAATGAACACATTGTGGAAAGGTTTAGAAAATGTGAAAGCACACTCAGGATTATGGTGGCCTACGACAAGTTACTGCTTGTCCTTAGACCCCATTTGAAAAAAAAAAAAAAGGTTAAACAAGGTATGTCCCAAACTCCCTTCTGGTGACAAATTAGCAGGTTTACAGAGAAAATAACAAGGGTGTGGAATAGCCTCTGCCGCTGGTAGCCATTTGAAAGCTTAGTTGAGGACACTGCTGGTGGATGGAATTTCTCCTGCCATTTCTATGGGGTCAGCACTGTAAGCCTGAGTGACAACAGGGAACAGAAGCACTGGCTTGTTTCTGAATCCAAACAGCAATGCCAGGAGAGTTCTTCTTTATCCCAATTTCTAATGAAAAAGTTGGGTGTACGTGTGTGTGTTTTTAAAACCCTCTTTTGAAATCATTTGTTTCGTTTCCAAATGTGTTTTTAAATCTGATTAGAGTTCAAATGCACAGCTGAGAGGGCAACTGAATTTAGAGAAGGCTGTGAGCCTTCTGGATGACCACAGTCTTAGAGGATGACTAGATTTCTGACTAACTGGCTCTGTGGCTAAGTCTGGTTCAGATCCCACCTCCATTATTGCCTTAACTGTGTGGTTTTGAGCAATTTACTTATCTTCATCTGTAAAATGAGGGTAATAATGGAACCTACCTCAGTGATGGTTATAAAATTAAATGAGCTTAATCCATTTAACGCATTTACCCCAAATGTCCAGAACACAGGAAGTACTCAGTACGTGTTAGGCATTAACGTTATCAACAATTTGAAGAGACTGAAAAGGAAGTACAAAAAAACTTTTAAAGGCTAAATTTATTAAATCTCTATAAAGATGACAGAGTTTTCTCCCTTATTATTTATGATATATCTAAGGAATAGTGTGTTTATATAATTTCTTTGTCATCTAATACAATCAGATTATCTCACATGTATCGTATTTTACACGATCCTTGCAATGGTTACACAAGGGTAAAGGGATTATTCCCATTCCCTAATGAGCAAACCAAAGACTAGGTGCCTCTCATCCCAACCCAAACTTCTACCCCAATCTATGTTCACTCTCCTTTGGTGCCTCCAGCCATATCTATTGTCATCTGAGATATGGGATTTGAAAAATGAGGAGTAAATTCACCTGTTTACAGTATGCCCTGCGTCCTGAAAGTTGCACACTCTCTAAGGCCAAAGCTAGTCATACTCATGCAAAGCACACACCTTTTACTCCTGTGATTTTTCTGTCAGCGCTCATGCAGGTAACACTTCCCATTAGAATCAGTGTCTTGTTCTTCAACAAGGCTCATGGCTGAATCAAGGCCAGAATTTATTATTTTATCTTAAACAGCACGAGCTTTGTTGCTAATCTACTTACTAAAGTAGTTTAAAAAAAATTCCTTTTACTCCATATACAAAAAAGCATGTACACAAAGGTGTGGAACCTTCGAGGATGCTTTCTTCAATAGATTTGTTATGAAAATCATTCACCTTGTAGAGGACTTTATAAAGCATTTTTAACTTATCTTCCCACTTGGATGGCAGGGTCAGGTGGTTTCGCCATTTTATGCATAAGGAAAGTGAGGTTTGGAGAATTTAGGATCTCATTACTCTAGTTAGAAAGAGTTCCTGGGACTTTAACCTAGGTCTCAGAACTGAAACTGGGCTCCTGTCAGGTCACTGTCAAAAAGCCATCAAGCCACATATGGTATTTCTTCACTACATTGTTTTAGATATTTAAACTTGGCTCTTCCCAAAAACTAATCTTGAGTTTAATCGAATTGTCTGAGCAAAGAATCATATTAGTATTATAAAAGCAATGCTCTTTGTGACATCTCCAAGACTGAGTAAGGATTGCTTTGTGAAATCCGGAGGCTATTTTTCTTTACAAATATTTTACAAGACGAACTTGTACCTTTCTGAAAAAGCACATCTGTTGTAAATTACTCCCTTACAGAAAGAGAGAGAATCACCATCCTTTCTTCCCATCTGAGCTTAAAAGAGATTTGTTGACATATTCTAAGGCCGGCATAGACAAAACAGCACAGGAGAGAGGAGGCGGTCAGCAGGACCAGGACTTGGCTTTGCTTAAACTAATTCCACATGCCCTGTGAACCATTAGCTGTTTTTTATTTCCTGCTCTAAAGATCAGTAGTGAAAATAATCTGGGGTAGGGAAAAGCTGCACTTATTATTTTTTTTCCCCCAAGAAGATGCTGTGTTAGCAAATAGAACATATGAGCCACCTTCAGCAAACCAAGGTCTTTAATAATCCATTTTTCAAACACTACTGGTATTTCCTTTCCAAACAGAGACGCACTGTGACTGGAATCAATTTCATCATTTGTATGGTTACAATTGCCAAGTTTCTGGAAGTAATCGCCATTTAAATATTGGATAATATATTTTTTTTACATGAAGCCAACAACAGTTTTATTGCTATTTAATTTCTGTGATTTGTTTGTTTGCTGTAAGTTTTCAGTGTTCTGAGTGCATGATGTTTGAGAATAGGGAAACGTCTTAAGAACAAATCAGGGAAAAAGCAATGTCAAAGTTGTGTTAATGGCCTGACTTGAATCCACCAAACAAGGGAGATTAGCATCAGGAAAAAACAATTTGTTCTACCATTTGGGGCTTTTCTCCCTCAGTTTCCCTATAAACTGAATAATCTAATATCATCTAGCATTTTCAGACCTGGGCATAATGTAGCAAATCAAGGACAAGATTGAGAACTCAATTGTCCCCTTTAAGAGGATAATTGGTCTCTTCAATGAAATTCAACAAAACAGAGGTGATGTCAGTACACCAGGGCCTGGTGAATTTGGAGGGAACTAGACCATCTTTCTCTTTCTCTATTGATGCTATATGTAGCAGATACCTGAAAAACAACTTTGTGCTCTATGGGATGCTGCTGATATATGGGGTGGGCCTATCTCCTAAACCTCTTCCTTACTGCAGACTAAATCACAAAAACAGGCTCATCCTGAAGTCACCCTGGAAGAAAAGAGCAAAGGCCCACTTTACTGCACTGATGGCAATATGTTGTTTACTTAGTTGTGTGGATCATGGCCTGTCTTTCAGTTTATTTGCGGAGAGGGAGAAGGAAGTGGGAAAGGGCAAGAAAAACACGAGAATCAATTTGCAAAAGTATCTCAAATTCTTACACTAGAGACGGCCATTTATTTAATAGGATAAAATAAGTCCTCTACAAATGGTAGTTTATGTATCTGTATTTAAATGTTCTGTATTTAAAATAAAAGCAGGATGGACATGGATCCAGGCTATGTTGTACTTATCCTAATCAGGCAGATGGCTGTTGTGGGCTTGAATCCTGTTCTGCATTTTACAGCTGTGTGACCTTATATAAGTTATTTAACCTCTCAGATACTGAGTTTCTCCATCAGTAAGATGGAGATAATGTCTACCTGAGTGTTGATATGGGAACAGAAAGAAATCATGTATATAAAGCAACTGGCACATTAGTAGATATTAAATAATGATTAGTTTCCTTCTCCCCACTAATTGTCTTTCTTCCCAAGGGGTAACACTTTCTATTTTTGCCTAGTTTCTCCTTCTCTCTCTTATTTTCCTTCCTTCCTTCCTTCCTTCCTTCCTCTCTTTTCCTCCCTCCTTCTCTCTGTCTCTCTTTCTTTCTTTCTTTTTGAAGTTTGCATTTAGAAGCCTGATGATCACTAGCTTCCTTCACATTACCTCTCCATTTGAGCAGTATTGTTTAGCCAAATTTCAGTCCATCTCCTTTATTCCTTTATTCAATAAAGACTTACTGAATTGCAGCTACGTATAAGACACTATTCAAAGCTCTGGGCATACAGTGATAAACAAGACAGCACCAAACAAATGTATAAGTAAATGAAGAAGGAAAATAGCAGAAAGTGAAAAATGCAATGAAGAGACTTGAACTGGGTGCATGGGCTGGACAGTGACCCAGAGGTCAGGGAGGGCTGCTCTGAGGATGAACTTCACAGCTGAGACCTGTTTTGGTGAGGAAAATAGAAACTACTTTAGGTATTTCAAACAACCAGAATTTCACACAGAGAAGTGGTTACCCTGCTGATGGAAAAAGTAAGAATAAGAGTCTGATAGACATCAGCAATGCAGGAAGCCTACCCGAGGGAGGGGATGTTACCGGGGCCCAGATGCTAGACCATGTGGACGAACCATGACAAGAACTGGAGCCATGGCTGGAGCTGCTTGGCAGTACTTGGGATTGTGGAGGAGAGGCTGCCTCTGGAAAATGCCTCCAGAAGTGGTGGGGGAAGAGGAAAGACACAGAGAGAGAGAAGGAAATTCTCCTGTTTTTTTCCTTCTTCCCTCCTTCCAGCATCTCCCATTGGCCAAGTCCCCCAAAAGCTATTGTCAAGGGAGCTGGAAAATGTGGTGTGAGGGAGAAGTGTGGGTGGGGACCAACGTGGAAGGAAAGAGGTAATAACCAGAACAAGGAGGGAACTAACCAGGAAAAGGTCAGGGGAACCAGTACAGGCAATGCAAATGCACTACGGGAGAAACAAACTGAACTTGTTTTAGGAAACAAAGGATGCGCAGACATGGTAGCCAGGTGAAGTGGTGAGTGGAGTGGGAAGGTATCAGAGAAACAGGCAATGCTACAGAAGGCCTTGTAATCCAAAGTAAGCCATGGAGATTTTATTCTAAGCGTGATGGGAAGCCATCAGAGTGTTTCAACCAAGGAAATAACATGAGCTAATTTACATTTTTTTTTTTTTTTTTTTGCGGTACACGGGCCTCCCACTGTTGTGGCCTCTCCTGCTGCGGAGCACAGGCTCCGGATGCGCAGGCTCAGCGGCCATGGCTCACGGGCCCAGCCGCTCCGCGGCATGTGGGATCCTCCCGGACCGGGGCACGAATCCGTGTCCCCTGCATCAGCAGGCGGACCCTCAACTACTGCGCCACCAGGGAAGCCCGCTAATTTACATTTTAAAAAGACCATTTAGGCATAATGTAGAGGAAAAACAAGATAGGAGGTTATTGTTGTAGTCCACAAGGGAATATGCCTACTTGCTCTAAGCCAAGGTAGGCCTATTCAGGATGTTTCAGAAGTAAAGTCGCCATAGACATGTTACTGGATTGGATCTGCGAGGTGAGAAAAAGAGAAATCAAAGAACTGCCTCCATTCTTGGTTGAGGGATTGGGTAAATGAGGCTGGTTTTATTGAGCTAGAGAAGAGGAGAGGAAGAGCATACTTAGGAGAAAAGGAGACGAAAAGCTGCGCTTGGGCCATGAAAAAGCATGCCTGTTGGCTATTCAGGAGGTGATATCAATAGGTGGATGGATGTATGAGTCAGGGCCAGAGACACAGATTTGAAAGTTCTTGGCATTTAGAAGGCCCACAGAGTCATGGGAATAGAAGGAGTCACCCAGGGACAGGAAAAGGACAGAGCCCCAAGGCACAACAAAGCTTAGCTGTTGGGCAGATCAGGAGGGGCCAGCAAAGGAGACTGAAAAAGTCTGAAGTAGAAGAAAAATTAGGAAGACGCATCTCAGAAGTCAAAAGAAAGTGTTTCAAGGAGGGAGGGGTAATCTCTGTGAAACTCCGCTGCAGCAAGGTCAAGAAGTGCCTGCCAATGGATTCGGCAAATGGAGTTTATTGACAAAAGCAATTTTGGTTCAGTGGTGGGGAGAGAAGCTTAGGATAGACTGAGCAGCAAATGTGAGGGAAAAGCAGACACACTGTAAACACCTGTGTCAGAAAGTGGAGAGTATATATGTATGGGGTCAAAGAGAGGATTTTTTTTTTTTTTTTTTTTGGAAGATGAGAAATGCAGCCTTACTCAAATTCTGATCTGCATTTTAACAATATTCCCGGGTGATTCCTACACACGTTCAAGTTTGAGAAGTGCTCTGCTACTGTGTGTCACCTGCTCTTGGAATGATCTAGTATAGAGGAGAAAGGGGCACTAACTGCAGGGATGACACATGTGGGAAGGGATGGAACAGAGCCCAGTGGAGGGAGAGGCAGGGATACCTCCTCCCTGTGACGGGAGGAAAGGGAAGGTAAGAGTGCGGTGCACGTGAAGTAGGTCTGAGATTTGGCGGAAGAAAGACGTGAACATGCGGGGGGTTCCTAACTGCTTCTGCTTTCTCAGTGATGCAGGCGGCAAAATCATTCGCTGAGAGCGAGCTGGGGCAGCGGCTGGTAGAAGCTGGTGGAGAGGCAGCGGGCATGAAACTGTCTTTTCACTGGGAAATACACTGTCTTTCTCAGGTCTGTTCACAGGCCTTGTCAGGTGATGTATATGAGCTCTGCACTGGCCTCCTTGCTATTGATTTTGCATTTCAGTCTCTTTCACTACCTTAATAAAATTAAGAATTTTATCAATCTTGCCTAGCCAGTCTTTTTTTAAACCCCCTTTTATGAAGTTTAAAGTGATGTCATGTACCGTACTGTTAAAATGTCTCAACCTGAATTTTGTTTAACAGCCACGATTTGCTCCTCTAAAGAGAAAAACAGACCCTTCTTTTGCATCAAGACTCCCCAGCAGAACTGGTGATCCAGCCTGCACTTGAGCCAAAACCTGGTGCCAAAGAACAAGAAGATATGGCTCTATTTATCTTTCTTTTTCACCAATTCCTGCTTACGCCTGGCTCTTTTGATCTCTAAGGGCACTAAAGACAGTTCTTGGCTAAGTAACTGAATCAACAATCTAGAATTTGGCCAGGTCGCAGGTAGTTTAGGTTTGTTTCATTATGCTGGCACGATGGCGGAAATCGGTCTCTAAGGTATGTCAACAGCCCCATCAGATTTATATTGTCTGTCAGGGAGTTATGTGCTGCTCCCAAGAAGGAGAAAAGGATCTTTGTTGACCTCCAGGTGCATTTGCATCCACTGGTCACAGTAAAGAAGAAAAACAAAAAGGTTACTACTGTCCCACCACAAGCTGTTCTAGTTTTAGTAAAGTGTGTTATACTCGGTCTGGCTCTTGAAATAAACATCCCTCAAGTCTATATTCTGACTGGACCTTCTACCCCCAGTCCTGTTTGAGCCGGAGATGCCAGCATCAAATAAGAACGAGGAATTGTTTTCCATGGAAGCCGAAAGAATTGGTGACAGAGAAGGCCCTGCACACAGGTGGTGACCCAGAGGCAAGTTTCAAAGCCATACCAGGTAGAAGGAGGATCTCATTGGGCTTCTCACAAAGGTCCCCCTACCTGCCGTCTGTAAGTTACATGCCTCTCATCCTGTGAACCCCATTCTTCCCTGCTAAACCCCCTATTCCCATGTGTTTCAGAAGGGAATTCAAAATAGATATTTATTACCATTTGAAACCTCTACAGTAAAATCATAAACACTTTGAGTTCTGAATCACAGTTAATGTTAGCAACTCGAGCCAAACACACACACACACAAATTGCATGAGAATCTGACCAACGTAAAATCAAGTACCTGTTTTGAAAACATATGAAGAAAACCTCCAATAGCAAGGAGTTGGGAAATAGTGCTGCTGCAAGAGGGTGTGATTTACTTCTAGTACTTTTCTTTGAGTACACTTTCCAGGTGGACAAAGAAAATTATTTCAGGTATACTTCCTCTCAGAGATTAATAAATCACTACATACTTAGAGGGATTTAAGATCAGTTTGAGTCTAATATGGTAAATTAACCCTGAATTTGTAAAGCATCTTGTCTTCTCTCGGTATATAGTAAGTTCTCAAAAACGTTACTTATTACCATTTAAATATTATCACTATTATTTTTGTTACTATCATTGAGGGTTGGAAGATAGATTACAATAAATGTCGACTTTCCCTACCCAATTTTTGGTGTTTCTATGATATCAGGTATATGCAAATGTTTAAATGCCTCTGTTTATGAAAGCACCCTGATTGTAAGCATAAAAGTTACAACAATCTGCTCTTCCTCAAACACCCTGTGCGGAGTTGATAGAAATTATTTTTAACCTTCTGGTTTGTGTGGCTTTTTGGCACATCTACCAGTATTATGAATTAGATATTTTATCTGAGCCAAACTGCTGCTACGCATAAACACAAATAGAATTATCATCCTCCAGACAGATACTTAGCTGGGGGAAACAAAGACCACATTATAAATTGACATTTTAAAAAAAGAATTTTTATTATTTACTTTATTAGTCCAAATGCCAAAGTTTTCCTTCTAATTTCTGTATTCTTGTTTTTCTATTTCTGAGGATCATTTAAATACTTTTCTTTAGGAAATGGACATTTACTTATTTCCTCTAGCTTAGCAGAGATAATGCGCAATATCAACTAAAAATGTAAAACATTGATGCCAGGTATCAACGTAAGGTCATTTTGTGGAAGAGACACCTAGTGGCACACATCCTGTGAGTTTCATCAGTATGGGGGAGAAGTTAGTCCTCAGTGACTGCATTTAAGAAACATGGTTTAAGAAATATTTTTTTAATATTGTTGATTGCTATGAATTTTTTTTTTGGCCAGGATAAAATACTCATCTATCTAAATGGTTTGTATATTTCACCTTAGTACCCTATTAGCTTGAGAAATTAACATTTTAGTCACTTAGTCATATCATTCATTTATAAAAAATGTTTTTATAAATTAAAGTCTTATACCTTCAAAATTTAAAGCTTAATTTTGCACAGTTACTTAGAGTAATTTTATCTATTCCAAATATGACAAATTTGATCATTCTCATCTACTTTATTATTTAAACAAGCTCATTGTGTTTAGAGTGTTAAAAATTAATTGGAACACACATTAGAAAATTATTTTGTGAAATTAGTATTTAAAAAAACTTTTTTAATGCAATGGAAGTCAGAGAGCAAGGAGGAGAAGATAATTTTTCATTAAAAGTCCTGCTTTATCTTATTTGCAGGAATTATATGAGCGAGGAGAAATTTCTCAGGGCCAGAAGGTGGACATCAAAAGGTTTGTGGCTTTAGGCAAACATCCAAAACCCATACTAATGTAATAAGTTCTGCAGTGTCCTCAGGCACAGCAATACAATCGATAGAGGATTTCCATCTTCTTCCCTTGGAACAAAATTCTAGAGGTCACAGAGAGGGTCTGTGTATACTTTGTATCATCACGTCCTAGGTGCTAATCATTGTGGTTTTTGGATGGTCACAGCTCCTCAGGCAGCACTCCCTCCCCATATTAATAAAATGGGATGATCTATATCTTAAGGGATCATTAGTAGGATTAAGTAAAATGTTTGTCTAAAAAATTAGTCCCTTCTCTATTTCTAAACCAACTTTTAGTTCTTCATTCACACCCAGGACACAGTGATGGATGTGGGAGAAGCAGAAGGGGGAGGGAGGCATCTTGAGAGTCTTCTATATGCCAGGTCCTGGGCTAAACTCTTCACTTGCATTAGAAATATACACTACGAACAACCCTGCAAAGATCATACTATTAGCCTCATTTTGCAGATGGAGAAATATAATCTTAGAAGGATCACAGAATATGTAAGTTGCTGCATGGGGACCAGAACCTAGATCTGTCTGTAGTCAAAAACAAGGAAAAACAAGAATCAGGTCTAATGTTACAGAAAAGATCTCAATGTAACTATAACTCCATTCAATCAAATAACCCTAATCCTCGTCCTGTGATCCCTCCTAAGTGCAGAGTGGTACTGTAATTAGCATTCAAATTATCCCCTCATGTACCTCCAATACTCACTAAATGTACCAGCTGCCACTTACACACAACCACCATCCTTTCCAGAATTTCTGTAAGCACTGCTGATCAAATGTAAACACTCACTAGTACTCATTAAAACAGCTATTCATTCTTCTATAGATAAGCATGGCATGAAAAACACGAATTTTTTTTAGGATGCAGTCTTATAACACTTAGTGTCCCTCTTTTCAATCATAGAAAGAGTACATGTTTATTGTGTAAAATTTGGAAAATAAAAACAAGCACAGAAGAAAGTAAATACCTATGGTAAACATGAACATTTTAGAAAATATTCTTCCAGTCTCTTTTCTGTGTATTAATCTTTCTATGATTATTAATCATGTGTTTATTATGTGTCAGATGCTAAGGATTCAATGAACAAGACAGTCTTGATCCGAATCCCTGATATTTAACATATAAATTTGTTGCATTTTACAAAGGAGATGTGTAGTGTGTGCACTTATGCACATATTTCATGCCTTTAATGGCTAAATGCTGAACATTTCATTGATTCCATTTTATCATTATAAATAATGATACAACGAACATCTTTGTGCATAAGTCTTTGGTATGTCTTTTATGATACCCTCAAGCTAAAGTCCAAGAACTTGAAATGCAGGATTGAAGGATATACATGTATCTATGTTTTTTAAACTAAAAAATAAGTTTTTAAAAAAAATAGATAATATATGTTCAGATGTATGGAAAAGCCTCCCTTTTGCTCCCTGGCTCCCGGCCAATTTGCTTCCCTTTCTGGAAGGAACTAGTGGCATCAATTTCTTACATATTCTCCCAGAGATTATTCTATGCATAGTCAAGCAAATATATGTAGTCACGAGCATATGTGTGTGTTTGTGTCTATTCTTTCCTTTCTTCTTTTCTTAAGGCACAAATAGTGCCATATTATAAACATTGCCATGCCTTTCTTTCTTACTTAACTATGGATTATACCTATATCTATCTATGTAAATATGATTGTTTCATATCAGTGCTAAAAAACTTCCTCATTCTTACAACTGCATAATAGTCCATTGTACTGACGACTATAATTTTTTAAATCAGCTTTCCCTTAGTGGATATTTAGGTTCTTTACCAACATTTTGCTACTACAAAAAAGTAGAAGCAAAGAATACCTTGTGTATATGATAATTTCACACATGTGTAAGTACATCTGTAGGATAAACTTCTGGAAGTGGAATTGTTTTGGCCAGAGGATTTGTGTTTTTGTAATGTTGATGCCCACTGCCAAATCGCCTTCCAAAAGAGATTGTACCCTTCCCGCTCTCACCGGGAAGACCCGGAGGTGCCTGATTCCTTGCCAGGCTGTATCAGAGACGTGCCTCTTCTCTCCCTTGTGTTTTCAAGAATGTTTGGAAACCCAGACTAGTTGCTGTGGCAGCTCCATAGTGTCAGTTTTTACACTTTTAATCAAGTATTTGTCTACATTATGTTTTGTATTAAATATGAAGTAATACTTAAACTTATGTTTGTATTTGTAGTAAGTAATAATAATTGTGATTTATAGGACTATTGAATATGTAATATATATTAGACAAGAGGATGGTTTTCCTCTGGCTATAGAAATGGTCAGACCAGTAGAGGATCTTACAATATAGAAGGGTCGTGAATAATTTCCAAACTACTATTAGATTAAGTAGATTTTTTCTTGTTAAATGGCAATTTCCTCCAAAATGGCTATTCTGAAAGAGATTTTAATATTATTTACACATTATATCCAAGGTATCTAACCCCATAAATGTGTTTAGATAAATGTTTCCCTTTTACTGCTTGTATAGGTAGGCAGTATAGCAACAGGTGAAGTACCAGGTTATGCACCCAAACAGTCCCCGGTTTGGACCATAGTTTGGTAACTATTTGTCCTTGTGTACCCTAACTTATCCCATCTAGGCTTCAACTTCTTTACCTATACAATATTATCGATAATACTTGATTATTGAAAATATTAAATGGCAAGTACTAATTACTCAATAAAATAGCTACCACTACCACTACACTTACAATATTGCTATGGAAGCACTGTCCCAAATCCAAATATTCTATCCTATTGTAATGTATTCCCATGTTCATATAGATAAATATAAGCAATATAAATATAGGCTAACCCTGAGAATTTAGCATAACCCAAATCATAATCTTGCTGAGTTAATCTACAAAGATTAAAACCAGAGTGCCAGGCCTCTTACACACACATATACACACACACACACATATGTGCATGCAAATATTTTAAATGAAAGATTCCAAGAAACAAAGAATACATGAAAATTTTGCATGAACTTCTGAGTCATTCTCAGAAGGTAAAAACATACTATACAGTTGTACCTGATTTACTGAGATCAGGTGTAAAGGACACTACATTTTTTTTTGACTAGCAGAAAAAGTTCATTAACTCACTAAGGATCTACTCTGGCACCGTACCAGGCACTGGAGTAGAATGCTAAGCCCAACAGACACAGGCCTTGCCTTCCTGATGCTTACAGTCAGGTAAGACACCATGAGGGAGACAGTGCAAGTAAGATACACTTTCAGTGAGCTTCCTGGTGCTAGCAGAAGCACTGCCAGATGAGAGTATTATCTAACACATTACTGCAAACAGCTAAGTAGAAGAAATAGGCTCTCACCCAGAACAGTCAGTTCCGATATTAGAATGTAGCACGATCTCCAAATCTCTAAGCACCCAAACAGTTTTATGTCATTTATTACCAAAGATACTTGTCACTACTTGAATACTAAATAAGGAAGTTTCCTGAGTGGGTACTGAATAGTAAAAATTAAAATAAAATAGAGAATCCTATAGGAGTTTTACTCAGATAGCTCTAATTTTGTACATAGGTTCTTATGTGTTTGAAATAACTACCACTGAGTAATATTTCAGTTTCCTATATCTATTAATAACTATTTCCATAAGTTATTAAGTGATATTTCACTAAGTGAAAATCTAATGTGATTTAATAAGAACTGGAATTTTCAAAATGAGTTAAATCCCTTTCACCAGAAGAGAAGCAAACGGCTAATCTAAAGCCACGAATAATGCACGTTCACCACCTAGCGGCACTTTTAGCAAACAGCAGGTACGTTACACTTAAAACAGTATATTCTGCTAATTTAACTCATGGATAACATCAGAAGCTTTATAGATGACTCCTATTTTCCAGATAATTTCTCTTGTTTTAGCCCCTAGCAATTCAGCAGAATCACCTCTCTTTTGGTTCCTCCTCAAGTCCCACTGCGCTGTCTAGACTAAACCACACCTCTCCTGGCACTGGGG
Organism: Hyperoodon ampullatus; assembly: GCF_949752795.1. Taxonomy (NCBI): domain Eukaryota; kingdom Metazoa; phylum Chordata; class Mammalia; order Artiodactyla; family Ziphiidae; genus Hyperoodon; species Hyperoodon ampullatus. Next base: position 99,685,772 of record NC_136917.1, on the reverse strand, counting down.
TACTAGCCTCCTGACTGGATTGTCCAGTTCCTCTCAAACACTGCCATTTGTATCATTCCTCCACGTAAGAAATACGAAATAAAATTTTTTTGCAACACATACAGTAGAAGCACCTGGAGCTGTTACAAAGTGCCTGTTTCTGAATTTGCTCAGCAAGCTGAATTCCATAGAAGCGAGAGGTTCAACTGTGACCACTCTGAACATGCATCACGCTTCCTAGCCTGTCTCCGTATTGAACTCCCCACCTCCCCTCTACCTGGGGAATTGCTACCCGCTCCTCAAGACTCAGCTCAAAGCTCACTGCCTGCCAGAAGACTTTCTTGACAACTGCAGTCCATTCATCTCTCCCAGTGATGAATTTTAAGAATGATGATGGTCTGTAGCCCAAGATTCACCCTGGATTTATTTTTTTCTGCCCTCTCATTAGTGTCCAGTATGTCTGTGGACTAGCAGACCGTTTCTGAGGGAAACACCTTGTAGGCAGCAATTGTTCGCGTGTGTTTTAAAATATTCCCTCTCCACTGGACCCAGTTCAATGAAGAACTGAGGCTCAATAAATACTGGAGGGTTGTGTCCACCAATCCTTAATAGTATTTCATTATTCTGATCTTTGAGCCTGCAGGTGACTCCCAGGTGTGGCTTCTGACCACCCTGTCACCTTTCTCTAGTTAAACACATATGATCTTTTCAACAGCAGCGGGAGCTTCATGTCAATACATCTGCATATTCATGTAGGAGGAGAACTGGCATGATGTTTCCTAGTAATTTAGGCCAAGAGAACAGTTCTTCTTGGATTACCTGGGCATTTAAGGTGAAAGTCAGGGTTAATATTGGCGAGGATTTGTCTCATCTATTCATTTCACTTTGTATTTGCAGGTCAGTTGTAAGTGATTTATGAAAACCTTTCAAAGGTCACTATCCATCCTTAAAATACATCAATCTTCAGCAGCAACCTTCCGCTTTGAGGAAAGAAACTTACTGTTTCACAAACATGTTAGACAAGAATGTGGTGGATCACACAGGGCATAGGATTCGTGAAATCAACATTTATTCCCGTGACATCACCTGAGGCAGCCAGAACGCTTCTGGTTCTGATTAAAACTACTGCAACAACACCTGATGGATCTACAGGAACACTTTGTTCTTAAATTAATTTAACTATATCCTGGAATAACAAAAGGTATGGAACTTTGCCACATGTGCCCTCAGGGGCGTGGCATTCTAATAGGAAGATGTGTTGGTCTTAATAAAATGGATAACCCAGGGAGTGCACACCCAGCCCACTCAAACCTCCGTTTTAACCCTGTAGTTATAAGCGTACACCAAGACCTTAATGTTTAATTTGGAATAAGGTTTAACACAGTTTTAAATACATTTTTATAAGGCTCAAATCTCTTCATTACATGGATTGCTACAGCAATTACTTGCCAGACACAATATTTTCTTGAATCATACACATATTGAATATATATATATACATATACATTACAAAAATAAAATTCATGTTGACTTATCATTCCTAAAATAACTTTCTCTACTCATATCCATTTATCTCTAGACAAACAGTCATTGCAAATACGATTTGCCAAGGATTTGAATTTGTGTATCTACAGCCTGCATATTCTGACAATAAAAAAGTAGAGAAATCGACTTACATGCCTTCAGTTATCTTTCTGAATTTGATTTTTTAGATATAAATAACCAAACCCTCTCAATGTAAGCCTGACACTGATAATGAATATGTTTCAGACGGCAACAAGGAAACATACTACTGCTGCAATTAGATGCAAATGTTTTGAGTGCATGCAGTCTTAAAGTCGAGTTTAAGCCACTGAATGAGAAAATTCGGAAGTTAAGTGATTCAAAAGAAATAAACCGGCTGAGTCAGGTTTTCCCAGTGAACTAGCTGCCCCTTGGGATTATATCTGGTGTGGTTTTAAGTGGTAGAAAATCTGTCTGTTGGATTTCATAATTTTAATACAAATGGAGACATTATTCCTGAAGCCTTAGCAATTCTTACGCAAAGTACAAAGGGCTTCATTCTGAGAGAGGCCTGAGCTCTCCTGAGTCAGTCCATATTTCCTGAGTACCAATTGTATGCAGCGTAGTGAGTCAGGCATGTGAAGATACACTGGACTTTTGTACCCTTGATGAGCTGAATAGTCCCTACATGAAAATGCCTTCAAATACTTGAAAAGCCTAAATCCACTAATTCTGGGGGATAGTGATTATCGGATAGGCAGGATTAATCAAAGAAGACTTCCTAGAGAAGGTGAGGACATAGGATACAGAAATACACAAGTTACTGTATGAGGATGAGATGATGTGATGGA